>NC_052313.1:53580617-53743117 GCF_016432855.1 Salvelinus namaycush
CAAGCTGTAATATCTGACCTTGTCTATGAAACTGTATTCTATAATTGCACAGATGCAGGCAGGCAAAGCCCCAAGGCTGGAGTTGGATAAAGAAAGCCTAATTGTTATTATTTTCAAAAGACACATTAACACACACATTTGTTTGGTGGGAAAGCAGGTGCTATGATGAGGGACATCCACAACTGTTGGGTTCATTATGATGAAAAATAAATAATATTGAACCTTTATTTGATCAGGGAGTCCTACTGAGACCAAGGTGTCGTCTACAGATGAGCCTTATGAAATGACTACAGCAGCACTGAGTTCACGTGTGATTACTGTTGTGATCTATTCGTAACACTTTGTATCTTCTAAGGGGGTTGCAAAGGGTTTTTGAGTAGTTTATATAAACAGTTATAACACATTAGTTCAAACTGTGGTTCATTTTCAATAACTGACCCCAATATCTGTTTACGTTTGAGTCATTCAGCAGACGCTCCTATCAGGAGTGACTTACAGTGCATTCATCTTAAGATAGCTAGGTGAGACAACCACATTTTCTGCACTTACAGAGCCTGTAAACCGTTCCATTTCAGACAACACCTCTTTCAATCCTGTCTTATCTGGCCCTGGTGTTTTGTCTAATACTTCTCCGCTGCTGAAATATCATCACACCTCCAAAACTAAATACACACACTATGTGTATTAAAGAAAACCTTAACACTAAGGACAAATACTGTTTTGCTACAGTCCACTTCACAAAACAGACAAATCTAGTACAGTACAAGAACAAAGCGGCCCTTACCGTGAAACGCAGACTGTGATCAAATACATTGTAACTTCCAATCACCCACAAGGTCATACTCTGAAGTCTTTCCTCTGGATTATGACTGCATAACAATAACATAGGGCTCTCTCTGACTCCCTTTTTCTCCAGTGTCTAGATAGGCATGGGTAGGAGGCAATATTATTCCATGACAAAACAATGGATAAGAGAGACACAGTGCTCTGCATTGGCAGAGATGGAACCTCCAAATAATACAGGACTTCATTGACACCACTTGCCCACCGGCTCAGGACAGAGAAGGATCTACACTACTTCACCTCATCTACTAGAAGTTTTGGCACAATCAATTGACCCATTTGGTCACCTTACCAATTATTAGACAGGGATATTTGACCTACTTGGATTACTCAAACTCAAAGCACTTTTCCACCTCGATCTACATGCTACACAACCCTCCTCTATAGACTGAAGAGATCTGAAGAAGAGATCTGAACCATGCGGAGTGGTCCTTCTACCGTCCTCTCCTGTGCCCTGCTACTCCTGTGGACCCAGACCCTGACCCAGGCCTGCCAGGGGGACGAGCTGCCTCGTGACGTGGTGTTGGACTGGTTCAAACAGCGCCTCCTGGATGGGTTAGGGCTGGAGCAGCCCCCCGAGCCCAGCCACCAGGCCCCTGGTGGGGGCAGAGAGAGAGCAGAGGTGGGACGAGGTCACCGGAGATCCACCAGGGTAGGGAGGGCAGCCTGGGCACAGGACCACAGGAGGCATCACCAGGAGAGCCATGAGCAAGTCATCCTCTTCCCCAGCTCTGGTGAGTGAGAGTCCATATCCCTCTTTCTCCTTTTCTCAAGCTCTGATGCCCTGTTCCTTTTCCCTTCTCTTTAGTCAATCTCTCTTCAATAGTTCACCCCAAAAGTGAAGTTTGTCAGATGTTTTTCTAGACATCAACAACTGTAGGTTATTTGTTTCCCCATCCATTGACCTGGTCTTATTTCCACTGTCTGCCTTGTTTTTCCAGACTCTACCTGTGATAGCTCAGACTCCCCATCAGAGGAGCGAGCCACCAGCCACTTCACCTACTACTTCCAATCCTCACTAGACAACCAGGAGTCTGCCATCACCTCAGCCCATTTCTGGTTCTACGCCGGCGAGGGGGCCAGCAGGAACATCACCCCGCTCTTCCTCCTCACTTCAGACCAGCAGCTCCTCCAGGTGGCTGAGATTCCGGCCAAGACCACCGCTGATGGCTGGACCACCTACCACTTGGAGCACCACCTCCTCACCGCCCTGACCCAAGGCCCCTTCGTACTCCAGGTGCGCTGCCCCGCCTGCGAATGCCATGCAAACGAAGCCGACAAAATGCCATTCCTCCACCTGCACACCCGACCTCACGGCCCAGACCGCTCCCCACGGCGAGCGGCCGCCACCATTCCCTGGTTCCCATCGGCCATCGACCTCCTGATGCGGCCATCGCAGCAGAAGCCAGAGTACAGCGACTGTCAGCGCGAGATGATCAACATCTCGTTCCAGGAGCTGGGCTGGGACAACTGGATCGTTCACCCGAAGGTTCTCAACTTCTACTACTGTCATGGCACCTGCTCGACTTTGGACCGCACCACTGCTATGCTGGGGATCAAACAGTGCTGCGCTCCGGTCCCCGGGACCATGAAGTCACTACGGTTCACCACTACGTCTGACGGAGGGTACTCCTTTAAATACGAGACCCTGCCCAACATCATACCAGAGGAGTGCACCTGTATCTAGGCCTAAAACCTCTGAGATGGGCTCAGTTTTTCCAAGTAAGATTAATAGTTATGCTGGTGTAATCTAGGCCAGGGCAACTGTCTTTGGAAAGCACCTATGCTAGACCTATAACTGATAGGCCTGTATTTGTCATGCACCAAGATTAGAGCAAAATAATAAATGTTTTTATTGATACAGCTACACAAGACGCATTTTTCATCAAAATAATTTAAGAAACTGAAATGGGTGTGCAGTGTGTTCTTCCTTCTTGCCACAAGAGGTCAATGCAGGCTCAGATTAAGGTGTTTTAGAAGATAAGTACAGAGGTCTACAGTGAAGTAATCATTCCCAACAAAGACATTGCAAAGTCATTTGGTTCAAATATATTTATTCATGTATTTCTATGAAACTAAACTCTACAGTTACAAAAACAATGTAACAAAAACACTCCAAATATTGAAAAAAATATTAGAATGTTATTTTTGTACCCAATTTAAAAAAACAAAAGGAAAAATGAAATGAACACAGCACACAACACGATCGTTTCCAGCTCAACCATTTCAAAAAACCATCACATTATGACACAAGCAAATGTTGGTGCATTTGCCTCCTTGGAATTCCAGTACGAACATAAAAAAATGTTTAAACAAAACAACTCACCGACTTGCATGAACAAAAGGAACCAGGACAGGAGCAAAATGGCAGGTACAGGAGGACTACAGGAGAGTTTAAACAGCATGGAAGAACATTTCTAGTCATCACAGGATTCAAGCATTTCCCAGGTATTTATCACATTTGGCCAATTTGTTAGAATGACTAATATACAAGGCTTTAACAATGAGTGGAGTCTCATGGAATGTCAAAACAATTCACTTTTAATGACTAAACCTCTGACAAAAGCAGTACAGTTAAAGTCCAAGATTAACTTAAAAGCTTTCGTGAAAGAACTGCACTTTTAGAAAACCTCCCACCAACTTGTATACAACACACATACATGGACGCACGAACATCCTCTTAATGTCTGTGCAAAAGGACTTCCCCCGCAGGCAAGTGTTCATTGTGGTTCACTCTGTATCCAGCAACAACAAGCCCTGGCATAACAACATGTGCAGTAAATGCTTTTAAGACTTTGTTGAGCCTCGCTCTTAAAATTGGACCGACTGGTAGACTTTGTCAATAGAGAGGAGGGGGGTAAATTAAAGCTTACACTGGATGAGACCGATTCACCTGACAGAAACTGACCGGCGAAAACTTTGGACCGGAATGACTGCGAAACAAATGAAAACAAAAACAGACAAACCAAAACACCTTTGGGCAAAAATAAACGGGGTGTCGACTACATCTAGAAGGCTGTGCTTCAGCGACAGGCACTGCCAAAGTAGGGTGTGGGGTTTCGGCAAGCTGAAACTTGAGACTAAAGTATTTGGAGGCTCTCAAGTGGAACAAGTCAGACGCTAAAGGAGATTTGTACTGTAGCTTTACGGAAGCATGGGCAGCTTTACATTTCATTGTCCCTGGCCCTTAATACTGCAAGGCACTCCATCCCTCACACAACCACACTCTTCAGTCTCTCCGCTGTCTGGCTGTGTTCCCATGTGCTTCCCCATCCGCGGAGGGCCAGTTGGGAAGAGAAAGCAGGCAGGCAGTCGAGCAGGCATTAAGCAGGATTCAGGCATGTACTCCTGAGGGAATAACATGTTAGACAGGAAATAGAGGGATCTCTACTACTTCATGGGAACAAACAGTACTGTGGGGTTATATAGTTTAATGTCATTCTGTACAGTAAGGCAGTCATTCAAAATGGCTTAAGGAATCTGGAACAGGTTCAAATAAACACAATGTCTGAAAATTACATATGGCGCCTTCTTCAATTGCTCTTTTTCTAGCTATAAACCTTCCGTCATGTTGTTTTGACCCGTTCAGCAGTTTGACCCGTTCACCTCCTTACCTTTCTCGCTGGCCGCCGCCTGTTTCTCCTGAGCGAAGTTGAGTCTGTTCTGCTCTGCAGCCGTGGCGTTGTTCTCGGGACTGCTGCTCCGTGACGGGGACCCCTGGCCCTGCTCGTTCTGGTAGGCCAGGTCCAGGTGCTGCTGGGCCATCTTCAGGTGCTTCCTCAGCCTCTCCAGGTCTCTGCTGGACGCCTCGTCCCCCAGGCTCTCCCTCCCATAGTCCCCCGCCAACGGCTCTCTGAACTCTGCCTTCAGCTTGCCTGACGGGTCCTTCTTCCCCAGGACCGTGTGGTACCCTGGCGGGGCGGTGGGTACATGGCGGGAACTGCAGAGGGACCCCCGGGCCACGGGGGGAAGAGGTGGGGTGGGGTGGCGTCTGGCGCGCCCGCGGAGGGTGTCGCGGACCCCGCCGACCCCCAGATGGAGAATCTCCAGGAGGGTGAGTGTGGTGCAGAGGAGAGAAACCACGTACATGACCAGGAGGAAGATGGTCTTCTCGGTGGGCCGCGAGACGAAGCAGTCCACCGTATGCGGACAGGGAGAGCGCGTGCACACGTAGAAGGGAATCACCTGGAAGCCGTAGAGGACATACTGGCCTAACAGGAAGGCCACTTCGAAGGCGATGCGCGAGATCAGCGAACACACGTACACCTTCATCAGGCCGTCACGCACGATCCTCCGCCGACCGTCGTGCTTCTTCGCAGAGCCTGGAGATGAGGCAGAGACAAATTAACTCACTGACAGCATGCCACAGGGCAAGTCAAAGAAAAGGGTGTGATCCATAAACAGCTTTAAAGTAAAATAAATAGTAATTTCCCTGGTGACAACTTTATAACCAGTGTGAATGAAAAGAGCCAGTTTGTGTGGAGAAGCTGTGCCTCACCCTACCTTCTGTCACCTTCCCTTTGTCCTTCTCCACCTCGATCTCCTCAGTGATCATGGGGTCCTCCTCTCCGTTGTCCTCTGCCTCCTCGTAGTCCCGCTGTGCCCCCCGGGTCACGATGGGCATTCTCTTCTTCCCGGCGCGATGAAGAGGCCGGTACTCAACATCGTCCATGCGGGCGATCTTGTGCATGGCAAAGCCCAAGTACATGATGGTAGGGGTGGTGATCAGGATCACCTGGAGGAGGGAGGGAGTGGATGGTAGACAGGGAATTCACAGTCCCTGAGATTGCTTACGAGTACATAAGCAGTTAATGGTTTGTTTGTGTCAAAAGGATATACATCCCATCTGTTATGGCTACACACACACACCTTATAGTTGCTTCACCCTAACTTGAGAAAGCATTTACATATGCTTGCTTGACTCAGTCTCACCTGGAAGATCCAGAAGCGGACGTGTGAGAGCGGAGCGAAGGCGTCGTAGCAGACGTTCTCACACCCGGGCTGCTGCGTGTTGCAGACGAACTTAGCCTGTTCATCGTAGTAGATGGTCTCGCCCCCCACGGCCGTCAGCACGATGCGGAAGATGATGAGCACAGTCAGCCAGATCTTCCCCACGAACGTGCTGTGGTTGGAGATCTCATCCAGGAGACGCGTCAGGAAGCTCCAGCTCATGATGAGGCCTCAGCAGACACCTGGCCAGGAGCCCTCTCAGCTCTGGGGGGAGAGGTAGTTATTTTCAGTGTGGCATTTACCTGAAAAAGCCGTTTCTGGTGCTCCTGGCTCATCTTCACATTTTCAAGCAGAGAAAGAACATCCTGATCATCATGTCAGTTATGGAGGGGGGGGGGTTGGACGAGTGTTGGGAGCAAAAAGGGTAAGCTTCTTAAAGCACACATCTCAGGTCAACACACCAACCATCAAGGTAAAACTAATTATGCCATTCAAGTGAAGAGACGTCAGCAGAAGGAACTGGCTGCCTCCTGTACGGCGATAGACACACACTAGATCTCCTGTCCAGATCCATCGACACACTAGACTGTAGATCAGAGAAAACCACCATGCGATACACACGTGTGGATGTGTCACCCTGGGAGAGGTACAGATATAAAACCAAGCCATCCATACTACAAAGTGCTAATACAGTCAATCATAACGTAGTATTACGCTTCTAATATTTTAGTTACTGTGTGAACTACAGGGTGTACTGCTGGAAATTCACGTGAAATGTTTGATTCTTTACCACGATTCAACCAAGCCTGGCTCTTCAGTTAAACCAAAACATAACATCCATATATTCCTTTAAAATCAGATGCTGCTAAACCAGTTCTTATTGACCCCTGAACATGAATTATGAATTGAAAAAAAACAATTAAAAAGGTCTGACTTAGGCTACTTCCTATTCCTGAAAGGGAATTTTAATTCCCTTTCTGACATGACTGAATTAAAAATGGCCTCATTGACCCAACTCTCCAGAAAAACACTTGAGCATTATTTGATTTGATCAACAGGGGGCACCACTCCATCCACAAGGTTCATCAATGATGAGCCATACGTGCATAATAGGAGGGCACAGGGAGGGTTGGATGTTGACGCCCACACTCCCAGGTTAAATATTATTATAGGAACCAGAAGAGCAGGCGCCAGGTGGAACGTTATGACCTAGTGGGAGTACTGTGGTAGAAGTACCACGAGATGAACGTGTTGCAACGGCCATGTCTCACACCCAGGCTTCAGATCTATGGCCATAGGTTTCCTTGTGAAGGATTTAACAAGTGTGGTTCCTGGTTTCACAATATGCTTTTTGCTCTGATGTAAAAAGGTTGTTCAGTTGGAAGCACATAAAAAAAAGTTAAAGGTATTTTTATAGACTGAACTGCTAATGAACCATGTATACTGTCTGGTGGACCGGCCCAACAAAAATAGATTCTTGACAGGTGAAAAAGAACCAACACAGGTCAGTCCATACTGTATCACATGGTACCATAGTGGATTGTGGTTCACACCTACATCCTTACAGCGCCCTGTCATTCCAAACCCCAGCCTGCTCACTACCACCTCTAAAGACTGGGGTCGGCAAGTCACAGCAAGCTGGTACTTCACACTGGGGAGAGAGGTTGGTGCGGGTCAGAGAAGCAAGGCAGACCAGATGGGAAAGCTTAGCAGCAGCAGGATAGAGAGACAAAGGACTGGAGGGGGTCAGCCCGTAGAGTCACAGTGAGTCACAGTGAATTATGATAGATGAGGCAGGTCAAGATAGAAGCTACTGCAAGGAAATGAATTGTCCCCAGTAAAGTGTGTACAGACATTTCAATGGCATACTGTGTACATAGTGAGCTCCAGAAGTATCGGGATAGTGGATTGTTTTGTTGCTTTGACTCTGTACTCCAGGACTTTGGATATGAAATGATACAATGAATGAGGTTAAAGTGCAAATGTCAGCTTTACTTTTGAGGGTATTATTGGGTGAACCGCTTAGAAATCAGAGTACTTTTTGTACATAGCAGCGCAGCCCCCCCCCCCCCATTTAAGGGGAGCAAAAGTATTAGGACAAATGCGTATTAAAGTAGTAAGAAGTTAAGTATTTGGCCCTATATTCATAGCACGCAATGACTACATCAAGCTTGTGACTCTAGAATTGTGTTGGATGCATTTGCTGTTTGTTTTTGGTTGTTTCAGAATATTTTGTGCCGAATAGTAATGAATGGTAAATAGTGTATTGTGCCATTTGAGTCACTTTTTATAAATATGAATATGATACGTTTCTAAAGCGCTTCTTTAATGTGGATGCTACCAGGATTACAGAAAATCCTGAATGAATCGTGAATAATGATGAGAGAGAAAGTTAGACAGAAATATAATGCACATCTGCACTTAAACCTCACAGTCATTGCATCATTTCCAATCCAAAGTGCTGGAGTACAGCAGCAAAAGAAGAAAATGTGCCGCTGTCCCAAACCTTTTAGCGCGCAATATATTTGACATGATGAACCTGTCTAGGAGTGTCCATCTAAAATCAAGTCATCATTACTCATCTTCATCAATGATCTCCATTTACCTTGCTGACTTTCTAGTTGTTCCAAGAAACAATAACTAGCCCTTCTTTCCCACACTAGTCATCTCTGGATTCAAATATCCCAGAATATATGTGGGTGAGGTGACACGACAAAGTCCTGATCTAGTGCCAGTACCTGAGGGCATACCTCACCAGTCTGCCATCCATAGCATTGCCAGGTCCTCTCAACTTGACCTTGGGGGGGGGGGGAAGCTGCCCGCTTTTCCGGAATGGGTGCAGTAAGCAGATTTAACAGGCCTATTTGACAATCCTTCAGTACAACTGAATCAATGACTTCCCTAGTTTACAGCGGCAAATCTGTGGCAATTAACCGTACACATTTTCACTGGACAATGTTTTTGTTCTTAAAGATCACATGAAATGGAAAAAGTAACAACTTGTCTTAATACAGTATGGTAAATACTTGGAGAAAAAAAACTCCCTGAACTGTTCACATCTAAAATGTACCTAAATCAAGCCAATCATGATTGAGTTTATAATCAGTTATAATTTAATTGTAGTTTCAAGTAACTTTTAATAATATTCTAATTATAACATTAAAGATGAAATGTTTTGTAGGAAATAAAATCCTATATTCTTACAATAAATATTTTAGATCATTGGGGCAGAAGTAGAGAACGTAGACAGCTGTCTGGTATCAGACTCTTGACACGGTAACAACATGAGATCAAGTGATCGGCTGGTTTATTCTTCTGGGTTTTTGGTTGCAAGCAAGTTTGTTTTAACACACGGGTGCAAGTGATCTCCTGTTAGTAGATATGCAATGGACCCAGCATATTTAACAAGGCTAAACAGAACCTAGATCAGCACTCCTACTCTGAGACACTGTATGAATATGTTCAGTGAAAATCTCCTCAGTGATCTGATACTGGATGCTCTTCTCCATTTCACAGTGTACTTTGAGAACACGACGGCCATTGAAGATGACAGGCATTATCTAGCCATTGTCTAAAATGTCTCAGGATCAGTAGAACATCCAATATCACATAATGGCCCATGTAATCAACCCGCTCTTCAAAACAAAAAACCCGGTCCCAGCAGCCTAAGCATTGTGCAAGAAAATGGGTCAGCCAGCTTTCTTCTGAACTTCCTTCTGGCTTTGAAAAGCAGTGGGTACCACCTTCCCAATGCGTACCATTTCACTTTTGGTCAATTGAGGCCTAGCCCACACCTCACTGGCATGCTACACTGCTCATGCCAGCAAAAGCCATGTGTCTAGTTAAGTTCCTCCAACACATAGGAGAGAATATTAAAACAGGCCAAAGAAACACAGGTACACTATACAGCAAAAAGGCCATCTAGGATTGAAGAGAGATGTAAACAGGTGGGCAGTCAGTGAGTTTGATTAAGCTGAACCACGGTGCACTGGTCTATGGCCCGTGACGTGAACAGCAAAAGGGGTGAGGGAGGAGCGCCGTTCAACTCAAACAGTAATCCGTTTAGGCATGTTGTCAAGGCAGCAGCATGGTGCATCATTCTGAAACATATTTCCTATAAAATATACACTGTTCAAAAGTTTGGGGTCACTTAGAAATGTTTTCGATTTTGAAAGAAAAGCATATTTTTGTCCATTAAAATATCAAATTGATCAGAAATACAATGTAGGCATTGTTAATGTTGTAAATGACATTTGTAGCTGGAAACAGCTGATTTTTTTATGGAATATCTGCATAGGCGTACAGAGGCCCATTATAGGCAACCATCACTCCTGTGTTCCAATTATCATTTTAAAAGGCTAATTGATCATTAGAAAACCCCGTTGCAATTATGTTAGCACAGCTGAAAACGGTTGTTCTGATTAAAGAAGCAATAAAACTGGCCTTCTTTAGACTAGTTGAGTATCTGGAGCATCAGGATTTGTGGGTTCGATTACAGGCTCAAATGGCCAGAAATAAAGACCTTTCTTCTGAAACTCATCAGTCTATTCTTGTTCTGAGAAATGATGGCTATTCCATGCGAGAAATTGCCAAGATACTGAAGATCTCGTACAACGCTGTGTACTACTTCCTTCACAGAACCGCGCAAACTGACTCTAACCAGAATAGAGGGAGTGGGAGGCCCCGGTGCACAACTGAGCAAAAGGACAAGTACATTAGTGTCAAGTTGCGCAGTTCTGTGAAGGAAGTAGTACACAGCGTTGTACGAGGGTTAGGTTGTCGGTCACATGGGAACCAATAAACCTACAAACGCCAGCTAACACAACGTGCCATTGGAACACAGGAGTGATGGTTGCTGATAATGGGCCTCTGTACACCTATGTAGATATTCCATTAAATCTGCCGTTTCAGGCTACAATAGTGATTTACAACATTAACAATGCCTACATTATATTTCTGATCAATTTGATGTTGTTTTAATGGACCAAAAACAGTTGCTTTTCTTTTAAAAACAAGGACATTTCTAAGTGACCCCAAACTTTTGAATGGTAGTTTTTTTTTTTTTTTTTTTTTAAACTACACTGAACAAAAATATAAAGGCAACAATTTCAAAGATCTCACGGAGTTACAGTTCATATAAGGAAATCGGTCAATTGAAATAAATTAGGCCCTAATCTATGGATTTCACATGACTGGGAATACAGATATGCATCTGTTGGTCACAGACGCATATGGGCCTCAATACCTCGTCACGGTAACTCTGCATTCAAAATTGCCATCAATAAAATGCAATTGTGTTCATTGTCTGTAGCTTATGCCTACCCATACCATAACCCCACCATGGGTCACTCTATTCACAATGTTGACATCAGCAAACCGCTCGCCAACATGACGCCATTCACGTGGTCTGCGGTTGTGAAGCTGTTTGGACGTACTGCCAAATTCTCGAAAACTGAGGCGGCCTATGGTAGAGAAATTAACATTCAATTCTCTGGCAACAGCTCAGGTAGATATTCCCGCAGTCAGCATTCCAATTGCACGCGCCCCCAAAATATCTATGGCATTGTGTTGACAAAACTGCACATTTTAGTGGCCTTTTGCCCCCAGCACAAGGTGCACCAGTGTAATGATCATGCCGTATAATCATCTTCTTGATATGCCACAACTGTCAGGTGGATGGATTATCTTGGCAAAGAAGAAATGCTCACTAACAGGGATGTAACATTTGTGCAGAACATTTGAAAGAAATAAGGTTTTTGTGCATATGGAACATTTCTGGCATCTTATGAAACATGGGACCAACACTTTTCATGCCTTTATATTTTTGTTCAGTGTAGTTTATTGGGGAGTCAGATAAAGCATTTATCAAAATCAATAACTTTTGCATGCGAAAACAGAATCCTACTCATTACTCCATGTGTTCACCTACGTCTCCTTTGTTTTGAGACAACTTCAGTGGCCAGAGCTGGGCACCTGGCTCACGCCCAGGTGGCAACCGGTTCCAAGACGAATGTAATCACTTTTCACCCAATGCAAACTTCTTCCACCAAGGCAACCCGGGCCAGATAATCAAATCACCTATCAGTGACAACCTAGGCCTGGCATTTAAAGTAAACCCAAACAGCAAGAGAACACTAGACTAAATGGACCAGTAAAGATGGCCACCTGATAGGCTACATGTGGGTCATATTTGAAAGGTTAACACACAAAAACTGTTGAGAGTGAGGGCAAATATGCCTACTGAACACTTCAAGTTCTCAAAATCAACAACTGACCAAGACAGAGTAGCTCATTCTCATCTGGACCAAAGCTCATCCTAGGCTACTGAGCCAGCAAAGGAATTTGGTTAATTACAAGTCAGTGAAGTAAAGACGGGGGATGGGAGTTGAGCAGTGCAGAAGGCCTGGTAGTGAAGGTATCCGGTCAAGGTACAGCGTGTTAACATTCCTTGGCCTCTAACCAAAAACAGAGATGGCCCATGGTGTAGGCCAAGGGCACATGCATGAAACCACTGACTGCATGTTGTCGGTCACACATGGCAACCAATAAACCTACAAACGCTAGTCATTGAACTTCACTATGTCACTCATAGAACGATGACTACATGAAATGGACTGTGTAGAAGGCCAATGAGCCGGAGAATTTAGATTAGGCTTGTTAACTCACTCACCATTAAGCGTTTCATTAGCGACTAAATTGGCTACACGCGTGTTAAAATGAACTGCTTAACGAGGGGTTGATTTCTTGATTGATAAAAATAGCTGATTTTAAGATTAAGATGATCAAGATAATGATGGCCTAAACAAAGTTTGACATCACCGCTGGAAGACGTTTGGTAAAAAAAAAAAGAAAGTGTGATGGAAAAATCCATCAAACATTGGCCCGTAACAGTTGTTGATGCACTCAGCTAACAAGATTAGGAAACAACTTGATTCCGAACAACCATTTAATTGTAAATTCTGAATTTAGATTAAATGAATACAAAAGTAGCAAACCTAAGCGCCTTGAGTCAAATTGCCCAAGAAAAGCTAAAGATCACACGATTGTAGCTTTGCTGACTGCGCGCACACAACGATGGTAATTTAGGGGACAAAAAAAGTATCGTTAAAGTTTGAGCAAGGATTGATAGGCAACAACTTGTGGAAGGAATAAATCGACACTAGTAAATTAAACTGCGAGTAAAGTTACATTGAGCGTTTGTGAACCTGGTAAAAAACGTCTCAAAGGATTATGAGTCTCCTCGCAAAAACTCACCTTTAAGGCTCAAAACTGTCCTTCTTGTGTTCAGCCTTAATTCCACTCGTAGCCTCTCCAAATTATCAACAACTGTTCTTTCTCCTCCGCGGCTCTTTCATAAACTACAACCCCCTCTTTTTTAACCCATTCGGTGATTTGTGGTACCATGTGACCCCTGCATCCATGTCGGGGCCCCAAGCACATTCATGCAGGACAAAAGAAGCGTCCCGAAATCCCTTTTCTCCTCCTACCATACCTCCACGTAACCCTGCCCCGTTTAGGAGGCCCTTATCTGAAACGTGAGATATACTAGCTGACTAGATACTGTTTGCTGTATACTGTAATTAAGTTATCACAATTTTCGTTGTATCATTTTATTGCTATTCTCAGATTACTTAAACAAAGAAAGTCAGAGATTTATGAAACCAATAGCCTTTTATATCTCTACAATCAAAAAACACAATAGGTAGGTGTAGCTAAGGATCTCCTTTAACTTTATGAGGTAGTTATATTGAGGTAGTTATCCACATGTCACAATGTAGGCTACTTCATCAGGGAAATTAAATATGAGAAATATATATGGGGGGGGGGGGGGGGGGTAGAGAGAGACCATTTAAAGAACAACCAAAATGTGAGCACTCCTTATGTGTGAGGTAGATTCTGCTCCAGCTGCTCCCTGTCTTGTTGGTTGTGTAGATAGGGAGAAAGAGTATGCTATAACAACATGCTCCCTGCTGTCCCTATCACACAGTTGTAGAGCTGGACCAGAACCAGATCAACCCTCAGCTCAACACTGTGAGAGAATGGCTGTGGGATTCCACATCAGCCCAGCTGTGTGCCTATGTCCAGATGGCCAAAGAATGTCCACTCTAGTTATGTAGCTATGTCTAATATGTATTGTAAGTCTACTGGGGAAATGGAATATGCATTTCTGTCACTTGTGTGGTAAATTAACAATATCCTTATTGATAGCACAGGAGGTTGGTGGCACCTTCATTGAGGAGGACGGCTCATGGTAATGTCTGGAGCGGAGTAAGTGGAATGGTATCAAATACATGGTTTCCATGTGTTTGATGCTATTCCATATGCTCCGTTCCAGACATTATGAGCCGTCCTCCCCTGAGCAGCCTCCACTGATTGATAAGATTGTGTATCGTGTGTCATACATAGCAAGATGCCAGTGATTCAACGTCTACAGCATCTTAAACCCAAAAGCATACCTTCCAAGTGAGTTTGATAAAAGTAGAATAGAAAATACCAATCTTGAGTTGAAGCACCTGTTGCTTGAACTCAAGCTTGGTATTTTGGCTGGTCTCCGCGCACATGATCTCACAATTAAAATGGGCTGTGTGTACACATTCCTCCACTGTTAAAACCTTTAAATTCGCACATAACAGCTTGCATAGTGGTGCCAACATCCGATGTTTGCCATATATGGTATGGTAATAGACCGGTCCCACTGTAACATCCACAAACCCGGAACCCATCTATCACAGGCTTAATTGCCAACGAAACAAAAACATTGTTTGAAATAACAGGAGACAGATTTAATAGGGTAAGTGCTGCTAGAGTTTATTGGAACAATACAGAGTACCTACGTCAAACATGTGGGCGTCATGCAAGACAAAACAGGTCCGCAAATGTTGTTTACTACCGCTGGTTTATTATGCCATAGGTGTGATAATCAAAAGCATGATCCACTCCTACTGAATCTCTTTAAAACACCCTCCCCACCCTTACAAGAAAATATTGCAGTTTCAAAACTGCAGTAAAAGTGCAGTAACTGCAATCGACTGAGCTATTTTGGACGGAGTAATTGCAGAATAACTGCAGTTATACTGCACTGTAACTGCAGTTACACTGCAATATTACTGTAGTAAAAAAAGTGATATTTTGGACGCAGTATTTGCAGCATACTGCAGTTAGACTGCACTTTAACTGCATTGTACTGCAGTTAAAGTGCATTCTGACTGCAATCTTTTTTCTTGGGTAAAGACCTCAGTTCAATGTTTAGTTTTGATTTACATTTGGTTGAGTTGTCAACTAATGTGAATTCCACATGAAATCAACAAAGCATCTCACCATGTTATTAGATTTAAGTTATAAGTTAGGACGAAATTCCCTTGCGCTGATTACTTTTTGCAAATCCAATCGGTTTTCACTTAGATTTATTTTTTGCTAGGTGGAAATAACGTTGATACAACCAGTTTTTGCCCAGTGGGTCTTTAACACGTTTCCTGAACAGAGTCCCATCCCATCTTCACAGCCAGGAAGGGCTCGCTGCCATCAACAAAGCCCTTCCAAAAAATGATTGCAGTTTTGAAACTGCAGTAAAAGTGCAGTAACTGCAGTCGACTGTGATATTTTAGACACAGTAACTGCAGAATACCTGCAGTGTTCTGCAGTTGAACTGCAGTTCTACTGCACTCTAACTGCAGTTACACTGCACAATTACTGCAGGAAAAAAACAGTTATTTTGAATGCAGTATTTGCAGCATACTGCAGTTATATTGCACTCTAACTGCAATATTTTTTTGTGAGGGGGGGGTGTATTTACTACTTACAGGTGGTATGTTGACTCTCTCTGGTGTCATTCACAGTGCTCAATAAGGAACTGTTGGTCTTAACTCTGGAAAAACAAACAGGAGAAAGCCCCCTCCCTGCATGGCAGTGACAGCAGGACTGGGACACTGCTGTCTTCTCCCAGGGGTGGGCAACACTTGAGTAGCATTGCCAGAGCTGTGTCAAGGGCCCCAAGAATGTTGCAGGAAGTGTGTATGTTGTGATATTTAACACTACTATCCCAATCCTTCTCACGCAAGCAGAGAAAATGTCCCCACATCTTCATCTCTACGTGAATGTCAGTCTATCACCTCTGGGTCTTTCAGGCAGTCAGTTGAATTAGTGTCTCCTTTGGGCAACTGTTGATCCGTACAAATGAAGTCTTAACATTTTGACGTATGTGCCTGCCAGGTAGATCACCCTGATGTTTTACTGATCTGGTGCTGTGTTCCCTACCATTTGGAACCACTGGGGGGGAAGTAGGACATCAAATAAAAGTTCTTCATTAGCCATGTGGTGGGTTGATTAGTAGAGTTATGTGCATCGCAGATGTTTTATTTCACATTTTAGTCATTTAGCAGACACTTGTTCAGACTGACTTATAGTACCAAGTGCATCCGTTTTCATACTTTTTCCAGTACTGGTCCCCCATGGGAATTGAACCCACAACCCTGGCATTGCAAGCACCATGCTCTACTAACTGAGCAAACAAGAACTACTTAAAAACGTTGAATCGGTGTGTACAGGGGTGTGGGGGCTGTGCTTTGGCAAAGTGGGTGGGGTTATATCCTGCCTGATTGGCCCCGTCCAGGTGTAACATTGGACGGGGTCACAGTGTCTTGCGATCCCCTCCCTGTCTCAGTCCCCAGGATCTATGCTGCAATAGCCTATGTGCCAGGGGACTATCGTCAGTCTGTCTTGCCTTATCTGATGTGCTGTGTGTTCTTAGGCATGCTCTCTCTATCAGAGGAGGCTGGTGTGAGGCTGCTATAGGACAGGCTCATAGTTTCCAAGTGTTTGGTAGCATTCCATTCTCTAATTCTCCTCCATCTCTCTATGTCTCCCGTCCTGGAGGACCTGAGTCCTAGGACCATGCCTCAGGACTACCTGGCCTGACGACTCCTGGCTGTTCCTGTCTCGTCCACCTGGTCGTACTGATCCAGTTTGTTCTGCGGTCCTGACTGCTGCTGTTGACCCCTGACCTGATTCACCGGCCACTCTCATCTCAGAACACCTGGTCATGAAAAGTCAACTGACATTGACTCCCGGGTTGTTGAACTGTTGCCCTCTCTATAGCCACCATGGTTATTATAATGACCCTGCTGGTGATATATGAACATTTGAACTTCTGGAATGAATGGCCACATGTACTCTTAACTCTCCCCAGCCAGAAGAGAACTGCCATCCCCTTTGAGCATGGTTACTCTCCAGGTTTCTTCCTAGGTTGCTGCCTTCTAGGGAGTCTTTCCTAGCCGTTGTGCAGATTTTTCTTTGGAGATTTGGTCCTGACCAATCTCTCCCTGAAAGGAAATCATTTAACATCTAGAGGGTTTTAAAGTGCTTCCTTCTTTCCTTCCTTCCTTTCTTGTGAGCCCTGATATGACAGGAATGGATAGACAGACTATCAGTGTGATGGTTAAGCCTATAAATCTATTTCAAAGCTTCGTGTAACTTTTCAGAATTTGTATTCCTCCTATGAAAAATGTCACTTGGTGTGGAAATGTTCTTGTATTACACAAAATCTTAGGAATTGTCAAATGTTTCATTGAAGAACCGCAAGTGTGTGTGATGGGGTAGAAAGTGATGATTATTGGTAGTTGTGTGGCCACGTGGATGACTGGAGGATTAGCGTGACGACGGGGATGGGGGGGTGCATTGCTGCGGTTGTGGTTGACGTTGGGCTGACCGTGTGAGAACAATGAAAAACCCCTCTGGAACTACATGATTACAGAGGGAAATGTAGCCATTGGAACTTTCTCACTGTGAAAATGAAAGAGTTGGACAAACATGTGGAAATACAGTGTCATAAGAGGATGTATTGTACCACAGATATGCATTTTTATTTAAAGTATAAAAAGCTATTTTTTTATCATTGATTTGCTGACGGTAAATAAATTAAGTGACACACATCTGTTTGTCGTCCACTTCTACACATCTTTTCATCTGTCTACATCAAAAATAGTATTCACTTGACATTCGCAATATAGTTAAACTGCACTAGAGGTATTAGCATAAGACTACACATTTTAACAGACAGCCACAAACCAACTAACACCTCCCACTTTAAAACAGGTCAGTCAGAACCCTTCCCTTTCACATTCCCTATCATGCGTATTCTGCACTTTTCCCAAGAATACAGAACACAGATACTGTCCCGGTTCATTGCCTTGGCTGCAACTCTTCACTTGGGTTGCCCTTACTTTGGCCTTCAGTTGCCCTTTTCCTTTACATAATCACAGTGCATAGAGACATCAAAAGTCCCTGATTAAAAAGAAAATAACTAAGAGGTGTCACGTCAGAGGTGTCTGGAGCGGAGCCTCACGGGATGGCTAGAGAGCCTTGTGTCGAGCGTGTGATGTCACAACTCACTGCTCCAGTCCCGGGACTCCTGATGAAGTTACAGTCCACTGAGCTTCAGAGGAATGGACTAACTTCCTTGATAACACACACACACAATTACCCCCAACTCACATTTTTGCTTACCCCTTTCTCCCTCCTTATCCTGTCCTCACCCCCCTGAAAGAAACACATGATTCCCCCTCACCCCTTTCACATATTCAAGGTGCATTAGAACGTAGCAGGACTGGCAACACCACAAGGCACTCTCCCTGGCTGGCTATACTGGCAGGGTTATAAAATGGACGGGATTCAGATGAGGCGTTAACAGATCAGTGCTTTTGTAAAAGTGACCAAACATCAGGAAATCATAGTTGGCTTCAAACCAGGTAAACATACTGTCCTATTGAGGGACACGTCTGACAGTGAAGAGACAGACAGACCCACACTCATGCAGGTGCACACACACAGTTGGAAGGGTGGGTGTTTTCCCTCAGGCTGGTAGGGTGAGGTTGGTGATGGCGAGTTTGACTCCGAACATGTTCTCCCATTGTGTTCTGACCCAGACCAGCAGGCCCTGCACCAGCTCTGCACTGTCAGAGTGCAACGACCACGTCTTCTCCTCCTTCACTATCTGCACAGGAAACACACAGACACTCATATGCTCAAATTAAATCAAACTTTATTTGCCACATGTGCCGAACACAACAAGTGTAGACTTTACCGTGAAATGCTTACTTACAAGCCCTTAACCAACATTGCAGTTCAAGAAGAAGAAAATATTTACCAAGTAGACTAAAATAAAAAGGAATAATAAAAAGTAACACAATAACGAGGTTATATACAGGGGGCACCGGTACCGAGTCAGTGTGGAGGCTATATACAGGGGGCACCGGTACCGAGTCAGTGTGCGGGGGTACAGGCTAGTTGAGGTAATCTGTACATGCAGGTGGTGGCGAAGTGACTATGCATAGGTAACAAACAAACAGCGAGTAGCGGCAGTGTACAAAGGGGGGGGGGGGGGGGGGGGGTCAATGTAAATTGTCCAGGGGGCCATTTTTATTAATTGTTCAGCAGTCTAATGGCCTGGGGCTAGAAGCTGTTGAGGAGCATTTTGGTCCAAGACTTGGAGCTCCGGTATCGCTTGCCGTGCAGTAGCAGAGAAAACAGTCTATAACTTTGGTGACTGGAGTCTCTGACAATTTTCTGGGCTTTCCTCTGACACCGCCTATTATATAGGTCCTGGATGGCAGGAAGCTTGGCCCCAGTGATGTTCTGGGCTGTTCGCGATACCCTCTGTAGCACCTTACGGTCAGATGCCGAGCAGTTGCCATACCAGGCGGTGATGCAACCGGTCAGGATGCTCTCAATGGTGCAGCTGTAGAACCTTTTGAGGATCTGGGGACCTATGCTAAATCTTTTCAGTCTCCTAAGGGGAAAAAGGTTGTGTCGTGCCCTCCTCACGACTGTCTTGGTATGTTTAGACCATGATAGTTCATTGGTGATGTGGACACCAAGGAACTTGAAACTCTCGACCCGCTCCACTACAGCCCCGTCGATGTTGATCGAGGCATGTTCGGCCCGCCTTTTCCTGTAGTCCACGATCAGCTCCTTTGTCTTGCTCACATTGAGAGAGAGGTTGTTGTCCTGGCACCACACTGCCAGTTCTCTGACCTCCTCCCTATAGGCTGTCTCATCGTTGTCGGTGATCAGGCCTACCACTGTTGTGTCGTCAGCAAACTTAATGATGGTGTTGGAGTCGTGTTTGGCCACGCAGTCGTGGGTGAACAGGGAATACAGGAGGGGACTAAGTACACACCCCTGAGGGGCCCCAGTGTTAAGGATCAGCGTGGCTGACGTGTTGTTTTCCTACTCTTACCACCTGGGGGCAGCCCGTCAGGAAGTCCAGTATCCAGTTGCAGAGGGAGGTGTTTAGTCCCAGAGTCCTTAGTTTATTGATGAGCTTCATGGGCACTATGGTGTTGAACGCTGAGCTGTAGACAACGAACAGCATTCTCACATAGGTGTTCCTTTTGTCCAGGTGGGAAAGGGCAGTGTGGAGTGCGATTGAGATTGCGTCATCTGTGGATCTGTTGGGGTGGTATGCGAATTGGAGTGGGTCTAGGGTGTCCGGGAGGATGCTGTTGATGTTAGCGATGACCAGCCTTTCAAAGCACTTCATGGCTACCGACGTGAGTGCCACGGGGCGGTAATCATTTACCAAATCAAATGTTTGATTTGTTACATACACATGGTTAGCAGATGTTAATGCGAGTGTAGCGAAATGCGTGTGCTTCTAGTTCCGACAATGCAGTAATAACCAACGAGTAATCTAACCTAACAATTCCATAACTACTACCTTATACACACAAGTGTAAAGGGATAAAGAATATGTACATAAAGATATATGAATGAGTGATGGTACAGAACGGCATAGGCAAGATGCAGTAGATGGTATCGAGTACAGTATATACATATGAGATGAGTAATGTAGGGTATGTAAACATAAAAGTGCATAGTTTAAAGTGGCTAGTGATACATGTATTACATAAAGATGGCAAGATGCAGTAGATGATAATATAATGTATATGTATATACTGTACTCTAAGTGGCATTGTTTAAAGTGGCTAGTGATACATTTTTGATCAATTGATTACATACATTTCCATTATTAAAGTGAGCTGGAGTTGAGTCAGTATGTTGGCAGCAGCCACTCAATGTTAGTGGTGGCTGTTTAACAGTCTGATGGCCTTGAGATAGAAGCTGTTTTTCAGTCTCTCGGTCCCTGCTTTGATGCACCTGTACTGACCTCACCTTCTGGATGATAGCGAGGTGAACAAGCAGTGGCTCGGGTGGTTGTTGTCCTTGATGATCTTTATGGCCTTCCTGTGACATCGGGTGGTGTAGGTGTCCTGGAGGGCAGGTAGTTTGCCCCCAGTGATGCGTTGTGCAGACCTCACTACCCTCTGGAGAGCCTTACGGTTGTGGGCGGAGCAGTTGCCGTACCAGGCGGCGATACAGCCCGACAGGATTCTCTCGATTGTGCATCTGTAGACGTTTGTGAGTGCTTTTGGTGACAAGCCGAATTTCTTCAGCCTCCTGAGGTTGAAGATGCGCTGCTGCGCCTTCTTCACAACACTGTCTGTGTGGGTGGACCAATTCAGTTTGTCCGTGATGTGTATGCCGAGGAACTTAAAACTTACTACCCTCTCCACTACTGTCCCGTCGATGTGGATAGGGGGGTGCTCTCTCTGCTGTTTCCTGAAGTCCACAATCATCTCCTTTGTTTTGTTGACGTTGAGTGTGAGGTTATTTTCCTGACACCACACTCCGAGGGCCCTCACCTCCTCCCTGTAGGCCGTCTCGTCGTTGTTGGTAATCAAGCCTACCACTGTAGTGTCGTCCGCAAACTTGATGATTGAGTTGGAGGCGTGCATGGCCACGCAGTCGTAGGTGAACAGGGAGTACAGGAGAGGGCTCAGAACGCACCCTTGTGGGGCCCCAGTGTTGAGGATCAGCGGGGTGGAGATGTTGTTACCTACCCTCACCACCTGGGGGCGGCCCGTCAGGAAGTCCAGTACCCAGTTGCACAGGGCGGGGTCGAGACCCAGGGTCTCGAGCTTGATGACGAGTTTGGAGGGTACTATGGTGTTAAATGCTGAGCTGTAGTCGATGAACAGCATTCTCACATAGGTATTCCTCTTGTCCAGATGGGTTAGGGCAGTGTGCAGTGTGGTTGCGATTGCGTCGTCTGTGGACCTATTGGGGCGGTAAGCAAATTGGAGTGGGTCTAGGGTGTCAGGTAGGGTGGAGGTGATATGGTCCTTGACTAGTCTCTCAAAGCACTTCATGATGACGGGAGTGCTACGGGGCGGTAGTCGTTTAGCTCAGTTACCTTAGCTTCCTTGGGAACAGGAACAATGGTGGCCCTCTTGAAGCATGTGGGAACAGCAGACTGGGATAAGGATTGATTGAATATGTCCGTAAACACACCAGCCAGCTGGTCTGCGCATGCTCTGAGGACGCGGCTGGGGATGCCGTCTCAGCCTGCAGCCTTGCGAGGGTTAACACGTTTAAATGTTTTACTCACGTCGGCTGCAGTGAAGGAGAGCCCGCAGGTTTTGGTAGCGGGCCGTTTCAGTGGCACTGTATTGTCCTCAAAGCGAGCAAAGAAGTTATTTAGTCTGTCTGGGAGCAAGACATCATGGTCCGCGACGGGGCTGGTTTTCTTTTTGTAATCCGTGATTGACTGTAGACCCTGCCACATACCTCGTGTCTGAGCCGTTGAATTGCAACTCTACTTTGTCTCTATACTGACGCTTAGCTTGTTTGATTGCCTTGCGGAGGGAATAGCTACACTGTTTGTATTCGGTCATGTTTCCGGTCACCTTGCCCTGGTTAAAAGCAGTGGTTCGCGCTTTCAGTTTCGCACGAATGCTGCCATCAATCCACGGTTTCTGGATTGGGAATGTTTTAGTTGCTGTGGGTACGACATCGCCGATGCACTTTCTAATGAACTCGCTCACCGAATCAGCGTATTCGTCAATGTTGTTGTTGGACGCAATGCAGAACATATCCCAATCCACGTGATCGAAGCAGTCTTGAAGTGTGGAATCAGATTGGTCGGACCAGCGTTGAACAGACCTGAGCGTGGGAGCTTCTTGTTTTAGTTTCTGTCTGTAGGCTGGAAGCAACAAAATGGAGTCGTGGTCAGCTTTTCCGAAAGGAGGTTGGGGGATGGCCTTATATGCGTCGCGGAAGTTAGAATAACAATGATCCAGGGTTTTACTAGCCCTGGTTGCGCAATCGATATGCTGATAGAATTTAGGGAGTCTTGTTTTCAGATTAGCCTTGTTAAAATCCCCAGCTACAATGAATGCAGCCTCAGGATATGTGGTTTCCAGTTTACATAGAGTCAAATATAGTTCGTTCAGGGCCATCGATGTGTCTGCTTGGGGGGGAATATGTACGGCTGTGATTATAATCGAAGAGAATTCCCTTGGTAGATAATGCGGTCGACATTTGATTGTGAGGAATTCTAAGTCGGGTGAACAGAAGGACTTGAGTTCCTGTATGTTGTTATGATCACACCACGTCTCGTTAATCATAAGGCATACCCCGCCCCTCTTCTTACCAGAAAGATGCTTCTGTCGGCGCGATGCGTGAAGAAACCAGCTGGCTGCACAGACTCCGATAGCGTCTCTCGAGTGAGCCATGTTTCCGTGAAGCAAAGAACGTTACAGTCTCTGATGTCTCTCTGGAAGGCAACCCTTGCTCGGATTTCATCAACCTTGTTGTCAAGAGACTGGACATTGGCGAGTAGTATGCTAGGGAGTGGAGCGCGATGTGCCCATATCCGGAGCCTGACCAGAAGACCGCTTCGTTTGCCCCTTTTACGGCAACGTTTTTTAGGTTCGCCGGCTGGGATCAGATCCATTGTCCTGGGTGGAAGGCAAAACACAGGATCCACTTCGGGAAAGTCATATTCCTGGTCGTAATGATGGTGAGTTGACGTTGCTCTTATATTCAGTAGTTCCTCCCGACTGTATGTAAGTAAACCTAAGATTAGGCAGGTTACCTTCGCTTCATTGGGCACAGGGACTATGGTGGTCTGCTTGAAACATGTATACGCATACACACACCTATATCATGTGGTTTGGTACATGGCAAAGAGTTGCTGGCAACTTCACATTTTTGGAAGTGATGGAACAATGCTTGAAAGTATTGATTGTTTGAAATATCTGGGTTTGAGGATAGATTCTGAATGATCTTTTGGACAGCATATAGATTATATTAGAAAAACAACAAACTATACGCCTGGTTTACAATACAGAGTTGTTTTACTGTATCCATTAGAAAGACCGTAGTAAACCATCTGCTGCTTCCTGTCCTAGACTATAGTGAAATCTTTCAAATCACAACCAAGACCTTACTTTGAGAATTCAATGTCATAATCTTTGCAGATTCATTCTTGTATATCATTATAAGACATCATTGCACAATGTCTGAATCACTAAATGGACTGTCCCTCCCAAACAGAAGACAACTGCATTAGAACCAATTTATTTTTTGAATGGATCAACTTAAAACATGTTTTGTCGTGTTGTGTATATTTATTAAAAGGAACACCCAAATGACAAATCATTTACCTATCAAAATCAGGACATTAAAAATCACACATTGAATTTAAGAAAGCCCTTTTTTAAATGTTAAGATCAAACTGTTTTTTAAACTAATAGAAACATCACCATGTGATGACCACGTGGTCCCGTGTGGCTCAGTTGGTAGAGCATGGCGCTTGCAACGCCAGGGTTGTGGGTTCAATTCCCACGGGGGGACCAGGGTTCAATTCCCACGGGGGGACCAGAATGAATATGTATGAACTTTCCAATTTGTAAGTCGCTCTGGATAAGAGCGTCTGCTAAATGACTTAAATGTAAATGTAATGACATTTGTAAATATGTACACTACCGGTCAAAAGGTAAAACACCTACTCATTCAAGGGTTTTTCTTTATTTTTACTATTTTCTAAATTGTAGAATAATAGTGAAGACTCAAAACTATGAAATAACACATATGGAATCATGTAGTAACCAAAAAAAGTTTTAAACAAATCTAAATATATTTTACATTTGAGTTTCTTTAAAGCAGCCACCCTTTGCGTGAATCAGGCCTTCATGGTCGATTCGCGCAAAGAAACCACCACTAAAGGACAGCAATAATAAGAAACACGAGCAATGGACATTAGACCGGTGGAAATCTTTCCTTCGGTCTGATGAGCCCAAATTTAAGATTTTTGGTTCCAACCACCGTGTCTTTGTGAGACGCAGAGTAGGTGAAGGGTTGATCTCGGCGTGTGTGGTTCCCACCGTGAAACATGGAGGAGGAGGTGTGATGGTGCTTTGCAGGTGATACTGTTGGTGATTTTAGAATTCAAGGCACATTTAACCAGCATGGCTAGCACAGCAATACGCCATCCCATCTGGTTTGAGCTTAGTGGGACTATCATTTGTTTTTCAACAGGACAATGACCCAACACAACTCCAGGCTGTGTAAGGGCTATTTGACCAAGAAGGAGAGTGATGGAGATCTGCATCAGATGACCTGGCCTCCAAAATCACCCAACAACCCAATTGAGATGGTTTGGGATAAGTTGGACCACAGAGCGAAGGAAAAGCAGCCAACAAGTGCTCAGCATATGTGGGAACTCCTTCAAGACTGTTGGAAAAGCATTCCAGGTGAAGCTGGTTGAGAGAATGCCAAGAGTGTGCAAAGCTGTCAAAGGCAATGGGTAGCTACTTTGAAGAATCTCAAATATAAAATATATTTTGATTTGTTTAACACTTTTTTGGTTAATACATGATTCCATGTGTTATTCATAGTTTTGAAATACAATGGAGAAAATAGTAAAAATAAAGAAACCCTTGAATGAGTAGGTGTGTCCAAACTTTTGACTGGTACTGTACATATTACCTCGACTAACCTGTACCCCCGCACATTGACACGGTACCGAAACCCCCTGTATATAGCCTTGTTATTGTTATTTTATAGTGTTGTACATTTTCTTTTTTTACTTTAGTTTATTTAGTAAATATTTTCTTAACTCTTATTTTTCTCATAACTGCCTTGTTGGTTAAGGGCTTGTAAGTAAGCATTTCACGGTTGGATTTGGCACATGTGACAAATAAAATTAGATTTCATTGTTATTAGACAGTAGTTGCCACATTCTTCTTCTTACTAAGTATTGTTTATTTGTTAGTTGTTTTCATCTGGACACTCTTGAAAACAGGATGATGCATCAAGAGATTTCATCCTGATAAATGTCTAATAAAACATACAAACGTGTGCCCAGCTTTGCTCATGATAGCATTTAGCTTATCCAGCTTACCCTTGAGAACTTGGAAGAAGTCCTTCCTAATTTAAGACCAATCACATGTCTCTTTCCTCCCTCAGTCTCACCTCATCGTAAAGCTTGATGTCCATTCTGCACGGGTCAGACGACCATAGATGGACAGAGCTGACACAGCTGATTGGCTGGGTCTCCTGAACAGTGACCCGCCCACTGCAGGGTTCCCCGTTCTCATTGGCTGATGGGTGGGGCAAGCTCTTGCTCCATTGGTGGTCTTCGTTGAGCAGGTACAGTGTTTCCCGAGTGGCCAGCACTGTCAGAGGGGTCACACTGTCTTCTGGCAGAGAGAAGAAATACAACATGCATTTGGATAAATGTTTAAACCCCCTCCCCCCTGTACAGATTATAATCATATACTTGCATCTAAATAGTTTGGCTTGTATTGTATTTATCTAACCGGGGGTCTTATGGCACGTCTCAAAGTGTTTTACCGTCTGGTTAACAGACACAGGGAGAGCCATATCAGTGGGACGTCGGTACTGTGGTGAGATAAGACAAAGAGCTCTCATCTCCCCAGCACCCCCACTGGGAAACAGCTGCCTCTCTCTCCCCCTCTCCTCTTCTTCATCTCCTCTCAGTGTTGATCTACTCCATTAAACCAGGAAGGAACTGTCCAGCTTTGATCAGTCGACAATCAATCACCAGGGGTATAGGGTGATAAATAAGAGTCCTGCAACACTGGATCTGACTCGACTTTATTTAGATTTTTTTGTTTCACCAGGTAGGCCAGTTGAGAACAGATTCTCATTTAAAACTGCGACCTGGCCAAGATAAAGCAAAGCAGTGTGACAAAAACAACACAGAGTTACACATGGGATAAACAATCGTACAGTCAATAACACAATGGAAAAGTCTATATACAGTGTGTGCAAATGAAGTAAGATTAGTATATGGGGTTTACCCAAGAAGACTCAAGGCTGTAATCACAGCCAAAGGTGCTTCAACAAAGGACAGAGTAAAGGATCTGAACACTAATGTAAATGTGATAGAAAAATCTGTATACAGTGTGTGCAAATGAAGTTAGGAGGTAAGGCAATAAATAGGCCAATAGTGGCGAAGTAATTACAATTTAGCAATTTACACTGGAGTGATATGTGCAGATGAGGATGTGCAAGTAGAAATACTGGTGTGCAAAAGAGCAGAAAAACAAAAACAAATATGGGGATGAGGTAGGTAGTTGGTTGGATGGGCTATTTACAGATGGGCTGTGTACAGCTGCAGCCATCGGTAAGCTGCTCTGACAACTGACGCTTACAGTTAGACTACAGTGATCTCCCACAGGGAGAGAGAGTCATGCAACACTGGGTCTGACTAGACTACAGTGATCTCCTATAGGGAGAGACAGTGGGAGGACTATGTTGGGAGTGATATACGTAATAGTCCTCCCTCATTCTCCCCACACCAGTCCACTGAAGTCCAGGGATATAAAGTGGCTGGACTCAAATGGTTGGACACTTTCCTATGTCAATGGATATATTACCTATTCGATTCCTCCTCATGTTTAAACCCAGTTTACAACCCTTCTATTCCTCCATCCTCCGGATGTTTAAACCCAGTTTAAAACCCTTCTATTCCTCCATACTCCGGATGTTTAAACCCAGTTTAAAACCCTTCTATTCCTCCATCCTCCTGATGTTTAAACCCAGTTTAAAACAAATCCTCCATCCTCCTGATGTTTAAACCCGGTTTAAAACTCTTCAGCAGAGGCAGGTCAGTGCATGCTACAATTACAGTAGTTAACATTCTTTTCACCTGCACAGCCCATAGCCTGCAGCCATGCTTGGCTACAGATGCAAAGTCTGCACCCACAGGCTGGGAGAGACACAGATACACTCAATTACACAGAGAAACATTAACATTTACGCATTGCACACACATACATACACTGAACAAAAATATAAATGCAAAATGAAAACAATTTCAACGATTTTACTGAGTTACAGTTCATATAAGGAAATCAGTCAATTGAAATAAATTCATTAGGCCCTAATCTATGGATTTCACATGACTGAGCAGGGGCGCAGCCATGTGTGGGCCTGGGAGGGCATAGGCCCACCCACTGGGGTGCCAGACCCACCCACTGGGGTGCCAGGCCCACCCACTGGGGAGCCAGGCCCACCCACTGGGGAGCCAGGCCCACCCACTGGGGGCTTTATTACAGACAGAAATACTCCTCAGTTTCATCAGCTGTCTGGGTGGCTGGTCTCAGACGATCCCCAGGTGAAGAAGCCAGATGTGGAGGTCCTGGGCTGGCATGGTTACACATGGTCTGCGGTTGTGAGGCCGGTTGGACGTACTGCCAAATTCTCTAAAACGGCGTTGGAGGCGGTTTATGGTACAAAAATGAACATTCAATTCTCCTGCAACAGCTCTGGTGGCCATTCCTGCAGCCAGCATGCCAATTGCACGCTCCCTCAAAACATGAGACATCTATGGCATTGTGTTGTGTGACAAAACTGCACATTTTTAGAAGTCGCCTTTTATTGTCCCCAGCACAAGTTGCACATGTGTAATGAGCATGCTACTTCTTAGGGCTAGGCGTCCCGCTAGCGGGACAACTTCCGGTGAAACTGGATGGCACGCAATTCAAATAAATAATCATACAAACTATTGATATTAAACATTTAGGTACATACAAGTGTCTTATATTGGTTGAAAGCTTAAATTATTTTTTATCTAACTGCAAGGTCCAATTTACAGTAGCCATTACAGCAAAAGCATGCCATGCGATTGTTTGAGGAAGGCACCCCACATCAAAATATCTTTCCACCGGCACAGGTTTCATAAATTCACAAACAGCGATTAAATATTCACTTACCTTTTGAAAATCTTCCTCTGATTTGTCATCCAAAGGGTCCCAGCTATAACATGTAGTGTCATTTTGTTAGATAAAATCCTTCTTTATATCCCAAAAAGTCTGTTTAGTTGGCGCCATCGATTTGAGTAATCCACTCATTCAACATGCAGAGAAAGGAATCCGAAAATCTCAAAATGCGTTTCTATTTACTCCTCAGATACCCTAAAATATAATCATACTATAATATTTCTTACGGAAAGAAGTATGTTCAATAGGAAACCGATTTTAGCAGGTGCGTCTCGTCTTCATGGCGCCCGCAAACACGAATTTCCAAGACTGTGTCCCTGTACTGAAACTGATATTTCTTATTCGATTTGGAAGTTACAAGCCTGAAACCTTGAACATAGACTGCTGACACCATGTGGAAGCCATAGGAATTGGATCCTAGAACTGAGTATGCCCTTATACTTGCCATTGTAAGAGCATAGTCTATCAAACAAAAACATTTCTGGTTGGTTTTTCTTTGTATTTTCTCATACCGTATCTATTGTGTTATATTCTTCTACATTATTTTAACATTTCTACAAACTTCTAAGTATTTTCTTTCCAATGGTACCAATTATATGCATATCCTGGCTTTAGGGCCTGAGCAACAGGCAGTTTACTTTGGGCATGTCATTCAGGTGGAAAATGAGAACACACACTTCTAATGTACCTTGATGTAGAAAGGACAGGAGGTAGAAGAACTGTGGCTGGCCATCCTCCACATCAGTCTGCATGTCTTCACACACTAGGGGCCTGGGGAGACACAGAGGAAAGGCTTACATAAGAGACAACCAGGTTAATATTCACAACGTCACGTTGTACATTAGGCCCATACACCACATCAGACTCTGAATCTAAGTGCTTTTGAGATGGGGCAGATCTCAAAAGTGTGGAGATATGCCTATTTTTCCTGATTCATATCTGTATCACAGACACATAAAGACGACTTTGGTCTATGGTTTCAAAATGGCCTCCTGGGTGAGTTTGTTTTCGAAAGTGAGCAGACAGAGGTAATACTAATTCTGTGTAGTATTTTGTGGTTTCTAAAGTGACCATGTTAACAGTTATTCCAACTATATCCACGATAGTGTGATTATAAAAGCTACACAGAAACGGTAGGCATGATAAACAATTAAACAGTCTTGAGTCATCCTACTGTCTTGTTCAAACAGTGAGTCTGTTCCCTGAGTAGCTGTGGTTTTCAGCTATACAAAAAAGAAGGGCCGTATAATAACTAACTGAGTCATGAATTATCTCAGTGAATGTACAGCGTGTTCCATCATTACCACAGAAACAAGGGAAGGGTGGATGGTAAATCCATATACTAAAAATGGTTTCCTTTCCCATCTGCTAGTCCTCACTTTCCAGTCCTTTCAGGTGAGCAAGGATACAAGAAAATCATAGAGGAGGAAGCCACTTCACAGTATTGGGATAAACCCTCTAAGGACCAAGATCATAGGGGAGGAAGCCACTTCACGGTATTGGGATGAAGCCCCTAAGGACATGGCACTGCAGGATCAGCTCTCTAGTTAAAAGGTAATGCATCGTTAGCGCTTTCTTAGCATCTTGAGGCCAACACATGTAAGACATTAGTGGTTTAGCCACTAATTTAGAGCCCAATTTTCGACAATGTGGAGGTTTAGTAACACCAGACAGAAGTTACCACAGCCTTGTCAGTGTCACAGTGGGGTTAAGAGACAGATGGGCCTATGGCTTGGCTCAATACCATCGAGTGGAGATGGTGAGGATATGACAACATATCCAGGACACATGCAAGTCATTCATGGCAATTATAACATAAATCTGGGCAGTTCGTACCAGAGATGATGCTGTGGGTTGAGCCTGGTGGTGGAGATAGACTTAAGCTTGCTGTCCGACTTGGTAGCCAAATCACGCACCACTCCTGAGGGAGAGATAGAGTGGAGGAAGGGGAAAAAGAATAGGAGATACGAATTAAGTTTAGTGATGAGTCCCTATCAATGGTTCTCTCAAATCTATTTAAAGTGATACTTTGGGATTTTAGCAATGAAGTCAGATGAACTCGTGGATACCATTTTTATGTCTGCGTGCAGTTTGAAGGAAGTTGCTAACTGGCGTTAGCACAATGACAGGAGGTAGCATGCTAGCAGATATCCATAGACTTCCAGTCATTGCGCTAACATTAGTTAGCATATGCTCGTGAAACTAACTCTAACTTCCTTCATACTGGACACAGAGACATAAAAATGGTATAGACAAGTTCATCTCCAAAGTATCCCTTTAAATAGAGTTAATTCATGTTTTATGGTTTTTCCATGCAGTGTATTGGAACATCAGCACAATTAATTTCAATGAACTGGGACGATAAATATGTTGATTGAAAGTAAAATCAGAGCTTACACAGACAGAACACCTCACTTCGAACTCTACACTGTATGTAACCGTATATAACCTACTGGAAAATCACACAGGACACGGGCTGGGTTTACACCTGCAGCCCAATTCTGATCTTTTTTCCCACTAATTGGTATTCTGACCAATCAGATCAGCTCTGAAAATGATCTGATGTGATTGGTCAAAAGAACAATTGTGCAGCCGTCTTCATCGACCTGGCCAAGGCTTTCGACTGTCAATCACCGTATTCTTATCGGCAGACTCAACAGCCTTGGTTTCTCGAATGACTGCCTCGCCTGGTTCACTAACTACTTCTCAGATAGAGTTCAGTGTGTCAAATCTGAGGGCCTGTTGTCCGGACCTCTGGCAGTCTCTATGGGGGTGCCACAGGGTTCAACTCTGGGGCCGACTCTTTTCTCTGTATATATCAGTGATGTCACTCTTGCTGCGGGTGATTATTTGATCTACCTCTACGCAGACGACACCATTTTGTATACATCTGGCCCTTCTTTGGACACTGTTAACTAACCTCAAAACGAGCTTCAACGTCATACAACACTCCTCCAATCCAAAGTTAAATCTAGAATTGGCTTCCTATTTCGCAACAAAACCTCCTTCACTCATGCTGCCAAACATACCCTCGTAAAACTGACTATCCTACCGATCCTTGACTTTGGCGATGTAATTTACAAAATAGCCTCCAACACTCTACTCAGCAAACTGGATGCAATCTATTACAGTGCCATCTGTTTTGTCACCAATGCCTCATATACTACCCTCCACTGCGACCTGTATGCTCTCGTTGGCTGGTCCTCGCTACATATTTGTCGCCAAACCCACTGGCTCCTGGTCATCTATAAGTCTTTGCTAGGTAAAGCTCCACCTTATCACAGTTCGCTGGTCACCATAGCAACACCCACCCGTAGCACACGCTCCAGCAGGTGTATTTCACTGGTCACCATAGCAACACCCACCCGTAGCACGTGCTCCAGCAGGTGTATTTCACTGGTCACCATAGCAACACCCACCCGTAGCACGTGCTCCAGCAGGTGTATTTCACTGGTCACCATAGCAACACCCACCCGTAGCACGTGCTCCAGCAGGTGTATTTCACTGGTCATCCCCAAAGCCTACACCTACTTTGGCTACCTTTCCTTCCAGTTCTCTGCTGCCAATGACTGGAACAAATTGCAATAATCACTAAAGTTGGAGACATATCTCCGTCACTCATTTTAAGTGTCAGCTGTCGGAGCAGCTTACCGATCGCTGCAGCTGTACACAGTCTATCTGTAAATAGCCCATCCAACCAACTACCTACCTCATCCCCATATTTGTTTTTGTTTTTCTGCTCTTTTGCACACCAGTATTTCTACTTGCACATCCTCATCTGCACATATATCACTCCAGTGTAAATTGCTAAATTGTAATTACTTCGCCACTATTGGCCCATTTATTGCCTTACCACCTTACTTCATTTGCACACACTGTATACAGATTTTTCTATTGTGTTATTGACTGTACGTTTGTTTATTCCATGTGTAACTCTGCGTTGTTGTTTTTGTCACACTGCTTTGCTTTATCTTGGCCAGGTCGCAGTTGTAAATGAGAACTTGTTCTCAACTGGCCTACCTGGTTAAATAACGGTGAAATATAAAAAGATGTTTTAAAAAATGAAAGAGAGATCAGAATTGGGCTGCCTGTGTAAACACAGCCAGAGAGTAAGAGAGTCACACCCAAGCAGATCGGATGAGGACTAGGGACAATTCGGGATGCAAAGGGAGCGTATCTTACTGGAAACTTTTAAAGAATGTTGGTATCTTTCAAGGATTTGATGTACTCTATCACAATACATCTAGTGGTCCTTTAAGGTACTTCAGATTTGACAGGTGTCTAATAATCACTGTCCCTCTGTGTGGCCTTGTCACATGTAAAATATATCAACTCATTTAACAAGATGATTTTCACTAAAATAATTGAATGACAAAGCTGAAAACATTATCTTAAATATAACCATAAACTTTGTGAATAGCATTGTTTAATATGAGGATTTCAGCATGAAATATATTTTATATATTATTTGACATATTTTACACACTTATTTGACTATGTATTTGTTGCCAACGTCTCAGCGTCAAACTGGTGGCAGCTGTGAAAAAAGTCAATAGTTGGAAGAGTTGTAGAGTTAACTGAAAATAATGGCATAGTTGATTAGATGCTTTTTTCATTAATTAGGCTATTTTCTCTTGAACCATATAGTCTATCTACTAGAAAGTTTTTTTTTTAGATAGATTCTGTTAAATTAACTGAAGATTCCGGTAACTTTGGTAAGCTACCGGTAGCTTTGCAGCCCACGGGACAATAGACAGAGCTAATGTTAGACTATTACAGTCTGTGGTGGGTTAGGACTAGAAAGAAGACAGGTCTATGATTTCAGATCTACAATTACATCTCCATGGAAGCAGGTGAAAAACACAGGTTGGAAAAGGTACAGGAGTACAATGTGCTAGGTCACACTCACAGCGACAAAATACTTCCCTGTGAAAGTGGTAACAATAGGGGAACACAGGGCCACAGGCAAATGCCAAGGTTAAATATGTGGAATTGAAAGGGAAGTTGAGTTAAAAAGGGAGACACACTGAAAAGAGTGAAACAACAAATATGAAGAAAAACAGAGTAGGAACATCCTGCCCCTATCAATTTACAAGTTCAACAACAACAGGGACGAGAAATAAAGACATTGCGTGGCACCAGTGGCCTATTCTGGCTCCCAATGCCTGTATAAGATTCAACCTCAATTCTTTTGCCATTGTTTCTTTCCCTTTCTTCCCGGAGGAAACTGATCTGCCACACTAACGTTGCAGACCAGGAGGAACATCTAAAGTGAAGCCTACGGGACGAAGCATGGTGCTGGATTAAAAGGACAACCATTAAAGGGACGATATTGTTGTCCCTCTTTGAGCTCCCCTTTAACCGCTTATCGTCTGGTGGGTTCTAGTGAACCAATAGGAGACCACACACACACACACACACACCTCTATTCAGGACATTATTCAAGGTGAAGCAATGCAGAGATTTAGCCTCTAAACTCAATAACACTAAATTCCTTTTGGAGCAGAGGACAAGGTGGAGCTTGCAGGACAGGACAAGGTGGGACAGGACAAGGTGGGACAGGACAAGTTAGGGCTATTTTGTTTTATTATCCCAGAGAATAACATCTTGTGAGCAACACCTACTTCTGCCATCTTTAAGCTGCATGTGTGGGAGTCAAGAACGTCGCCCTTTCAGCCTTGTGCTTTCTCCTGACGGTGTACACTGAGTGTACAAAACATTAGGAACACCTGCTCTTTCCATGTCATAGACTGACCAGGTGATTCCAGGAGAAAGCTATGATCCCTTAATGATGTCACTTGTTAAATCCACACCAAATCAGTGTAGATGAAGGGGAGGAGACAGGTTAAAGAAGCCTTGAGACGGATTGTGTATGTGTGCCATTCAGAGGGTGAATGGGCAAGACAAAAGATTGAAGAGTCTTTGAACAGGGTATGGTAGTAAGTGCCTGGCGGACCGGTTTGAGTGTGTCAAGAACTGCAACACTGCAGCCAACTTGACACAACTCTGGGAAGCATTGAAGTCAACATGGCCCAGCATCCCTGTGGAACGCTTTCGACACCTTGTAGAGTCCATGCCCCGATGAATTGAGGCTGTTCTGAGGGCAAAAAGGTGCAACTCAATATTAGGAAGGTGTTCCTAATGCTTTGTACACTCAGTGTATGTATGTGTTGCGTGATTTAGTGGACCACCGTCACCATGACGAGAGGATAAACAGGTACGGGGCTCGGTCGCCCATGGCGACAGGCCTGGCTGGCGGAGCCTAGAGCTGTAAAAGGAGAGCGGATCTGTGTCAGCGTCTGGGATCTGTCCTGGCGAATAACGTTACTCTCCCTCCTGCCGGTTCAATCACAGGACCCTCTCCACTAGGTTAACCACTTCCAACCTTCCCAAATACCCGTGCTTATTTTCACAAGGAATAGTTGGACCCTCAGCGTCCTTCTGGGCGAAACCGAACACTCTCGGCCCTGTCGGAACAGCAGACCACGGGGAAGGGAGAGCGCGGGAGTGGGAGCAGTACGGCCGGGATACGCCGAAACTGAATGAATTTCCAAGGAAAACAGGGCAGAGTTTAGCCCAGGTCTGAGACAGTGGGAAGTGACACTGTGTTGGTATTGCAAGGGTATCTGATAGGGTTAAACTTGAGATATGACATCTGCTTATATCATCCATCTCCTTACAAGAGAGGACACTGAGTTTACTATGCAGTTAAAGGGCCTCTTCACCCAAATTACAAATATCACTCAAGATGCTAATTGCTGTTGTTGATAAGTAAACAAATGATAAAATGTTGATTATGTTGCCTGGTATCCATAGATGAGGTCCGTTTGTAATTTGGGAGCACTACCCCTTAACTTGATAGTTAGTGAAGGAGACAGGAACAGTTTTCTGTTACCTTTCAGGAATGCAGTGTCTGGATCCAACCCACACAACCAAACCAAAACACTCCTTCCATGACCATTTACGAGCATCGCAAACCTCACCAAACTACTTACCAGACAGACCACATATTTTTACCCACTGTAGGTCTGTACGGGGCAATAAGGGCATTTAAATTAGCAAAAAGCCGAGTCATTGTTCAGACAAGTCTTTGATTGACATGGTGACCTGTACTGATTCCTCCGGAATATCAAGTTAAGACTTATCCAGCCTTCTTCCTCATTTCAATAAAACATTTTCAAACCCAGTGGACAGATCTGTCCCTAGTAGCTTCTTCTCCTTGGGGTAGTAAAACCACATCCTAGTTTCCCCACAGTCCCAGACCCTTTCCTTCTCCATGTTTGTAGCCCTCACCACCGACCAAGCCAGGCGTGACCACATCTGTTCTGGGAATGCCACCCACGTCTGAAAACTGCTTTTGTTATAGGAAAGGTATCCTTTGGTTCTTTCCCTGAGACAAATGTTGTAATAGCTGTTATGGGGGCAATATCAGAGCTCTGGACCGAGTTTTCAGGCACATAATAAATAGTTCCAGTTTCCTCAAGGGGAGGAAGAGCGGGGCAGACTAGGAGTGAAGGCCGGAGAGGAAGAATGGTGCCAAAGCCTCATACCAACGAGTGGAGCACTGAGAAGGCACCTAGTTATTTAGCCCCCCCTCTCTTTCCCTCTGCCAACTGGACAGGACCAGCCATGTTGTCTGTCTGTAGCACATACCTCAGAACCAGGCTCAACTCTCCTGTTCCTCCTCCTTCCTCAGGAACACAAAAAGAACAGAGGATATTTTAAGACGTATAGGAGATGATCCAGCTGGCAGGCTATAGCAGAGCCCTGTGACAGCCTCTCTCTATGGGGCCGTTCAGCTTTGCAATACAGAGTCCAAGCCCAGAATTGGACTGGCCTAGCCGGCTATGTGGTCCCAGTGACTGAAAAGCTGGACCCGTTCTCAGTCGTTGAGAGGAAGGAGAAAAATCATCTTTGACGAATCCAGACAAGGACATAACCTCAGAAACAATTATTCCAACAGGCCTCACAGTACAAGAAAAAGACCACCTCTAGGCAACCTAGAGCATAGACTAGGAAGAGAAGAAGAGAACTCTAATGAGGTCTATTATGCTCTAGGATGTACAATGGATCTACACAACATAGACTCACTTTGACAATATGACCCCTTTTGAGGCCAGAAATGAATCTTTGATTCTGGACCCTCACTTTTAGAGGTAGAGGGAATTCCGAATAAGAATCTGAGTACATTTGGACCGTACCAGATTAGCTAAAGAGTTGATCTGGAAAACAGTCAAATAATGACTGGATCTGAGTGATTATTGATACGACTGAATGAAAACATGGAGTCCCCACAGATAAGACAGCACAGACTCATGTCCACAGAGCCTTAGCTGAAGACCGTTTGGCCATGGTGCTTCCCCTTGCTACCAAAGGGACTCCATTAAAAGAGTGCTCTAGTGAAGTTGTGAGGAGAAGTTGTGAGAATCAGAGAGTGTTGATCTAATAAAACTCAGCTTTCCTCTCTCTCTGCTTCTGGTCTTGCCTTGCTGACAGGCTAGGCAGGGTGTAGTCACTGTGAGCAGAGGAGCATGTGATTAACATACTGAGAGGGACGAGAGAGAGAGCGGGACAGAGAGAGAGAGAGAGCAAGAGGGACATATTGTCCTAAGAACGAGTACGCTCCACTCTAATATCCCCAGGAGGAAGGCCCTTAATTCATGAGATACAGATGCATGCAACACATGTGCAGTGTGTGTGTGTGTGTGTGTGTGTGTGTGTGTGTGTGTGGCTGCGTCTTGCCTGTGAAGAGGCTGAAGAAGCGTTTGCAACGCACGCTGTCCCGTACTAGCAGGGTGTAGGCCACAGGCCCGTCCTCAAACTCCATGTGGATACTCTGGGAGCCCAGTCCCACCTCCAGGTAACTCAGCTCTGTGATTCCACGGCTGTCCCTCTTCTGCAGCCAATCACAAGGCTGCCCTCTGCAAGGAAAAGAACAATGAAGACGGGAAAGTGTGAAAGAAATAAATTATTTTACTTGCATGTATCCCGCCTATTAACTTTGTTTCCTTGAGTCTACTCACGTAAACTTTTTAAGGTGTATATGTTTTTGTTTGAGCATTGTTTGTTTCTGCAATTTGTCAGACAGCCACAGACAACCAAGTCACAGATTGCACCTTTAAAAAGTAGCGAAAGGTCATCATAAGAATATCACACTGTTGCGCAACCAAACTTGGCCGTTACACAACTTCCAGGGCGTGCTAAGGATAGCGGGGGTGTGGCCTTCTGGGGCCAGAATCCCAGAAACTTTATAGGGACCGTCGCTGCATGAGACTCAGGCCTGTCCAACACCGTACTACTCACACTCCTGGGAGGAAGCGGAGGCAAGCCAACATGCTTTTGATGAGGACAAAAAAAAGCCATTGATACAGGGCTTACAAAGTCATTGATATAGTGTTCGCACTATATCAGAGGGAACGTGGAACCACTGATATAGGACATGGGAGAAGTGGCTGGGGAGATGTGTAGGGCCACCACAAAGACCAGGGCTGTAATGGGTTTGAAGATGTGGCCCAGAAAGTCTGTTAGTATTGGGATGTGGTGGGTTACATAAAGCTGTGGTGATCCTATAGTGTTGGTCTGCTCCCTACCACACCTGTTGCCGCTGTCCCCATAAATGTAATATGTAGCTTTATAGAAGAAACTGTAGTCTACAGACCAAATGCCTCTACAGACAATACCTTCATGACAGGCACAACCATTTCTGTGACCACAGAACGGGTACTTGAAAGTTTATTTTTATTCCAGCCTTCTCTTGTGTGATGCTCTTCAGTGTGACAGGTCAGGTGGTTAACTTACTCCATGTCGGATGTCACTTCCAGGAAGTAGATGCGTTGGTCAGACACCACCAGGAACGAGGGGAACTCCACCGGATCACCAAACTTCACGGTCGACACCTACAACAAAGATAAGATGTGGAATCTTGAACGTGTGTACAACACTTAACTGCTGCAAATAACTTTCCCTGAGGAAAATGATGGCTGCATTCAGAGCTCTTCTTAAACAGACTGTATAAGAACAGATCAGTTCCTGTTTAAAAAACACCTAAAGAGTAAGGTCTAGCAACAAAGTCACATCAATCTTCATTGAATACTGTGTAGGCCCAAAAATATAACAGTTGAGCTGTTGAAAGAGAAAGAGAGCCAGAGGGGAGAGAAGCACGTGTGACAAGATAAATAAACATCAGATGAATGAGCATGTTATGAGCTGGATCTCCTGTCTCCTGCTGGAGTTGCTTGGGTCCTCTTGGCTCCCTCTCCTCGTCCAGGTGTCCTGAGCAGTAAACCAATACCCCTCCGCTCCACAGGGCTCCCAGCATGCATTACACATGGAGGAGCTCATCCAAGGCCATGGTGTGGTGGGTGGGGGTGGCGATGAAGAGAGAGAGGGGGGGGGGGGTGCAGGGCAGTGAGAGAACAGCTGGGGGCACAAAAGCAGCCAGGAGCAGATCACAAGAGCTGGAGTCGACCGGTTTTGGCTGGGTTAGCAGTTCATGGAACTTCTGAGCAGAACTGCTGTGACTGGATTCAGCCACGTCACTGAACTGTTAACCGTTGTCAGAACATTGGTTCTGCTAACCTTGAGAAAGGAGTGGAGCTCCTCTTCCTCTTCAAACACCTCCACATCCAGGAAGAGCTTCAGCCGATGGTCCACCGCCTCATAGTCCTCTGAGAGAAGGTCCAACTGGCCTACAGACACACAGGTCAGAATAGTGTTAGGGTAACATTTATAACCAACACACAGGGACAGCAATTAGCTTTGCATAACCAACACACAGGGACAGCAGTTAGCTTAGCATAACCAACACAAAAGGAAAAGCAGTTAGCTTAGCATAACCAACACACAGGGACAGCAATTAGCTAAGCATAACCGACACAAAAGGAAAAGCAATTAGCTTAGCATAACCAACACAGACACACAGTACAGTTAGTATGCAACAGCTAACAGACCCAATAACATTTTGGCTATGTAGTCTCCCTACTTCCCCTTTTAAACAAATATATTTTCCAGTTATTACCTTGGCAGATCACACTAAAAACTGATAAAAAGGGATGGGTGTCTCATAATTGAACATATAGATTTAACCCTCCCACTAAATCTAAACTGTCTCTAAACTGTAGTTTATGGAGCATTATGCTGTCGCTGTGTAGTAAATCTAACTTGGCATAGGGCTGCTGGTCCATTTAGTGAAAGGTGACACACATCAACCCCAGAGACAATAGATAGTAACTGCCAGGAAACTGGCCTATTGACTATGTGGCTATCATTCACTAGGCCTGTCTGAATCTGGTCCAATGCTACATATATCACTGAGTGGAAGTGTCTATAGCTAAAGCAAGAGTATTCAAATGTTGCTTTTACACTTGAGTCGTTCCGCTCTGTTCATCTCAACGTATGCATCTAACATTCCATTCTTGATGTGCGATATTCAGATCAATGTGTCCAAATACATGGAAATCAGATCAGAGTTGTTTTTCATCTATATGTAGTAAACTGGTGTTAGACTAAAGGACTTGTTCAACAAAAGAGATGTGTCTTCATCCTCTCAGAAGTTGTCTCAAATTAGCGTCAGCTCAGCGGCTGGATGAAGTGCTTTGGGATGGGTCTCTGCAGTGGTGTGTGGTTTTTAAACAAGAAGGATTCCATGTAGTCAGTCATTCAGCATCTCTGGCTGCTACAGTATATCACAGAGGAAAATATAAAGGTCTATTATACTGTGTATATACAGCATTTATACCCCCTCTAAGATCCCTCTTTCTCCGGCTCTCCATTCCATTGTCTTCTCTGGAGGCTGAAGCATTCCTTCCTCTCCCATCAGTTCTAATAGTAACGGTCTTACTAAACCATATGAGACCTTACTGTAAGACTCACAGACAGAGACCCAAGGGGCCAGGCTGGGAGACTGTCACCAACGTCAAATAACCTGCTGTGGATTGTTGTGTTATACACCTTTCTCCTATCACTAGGGCCCTGTGTTTTGGACTATCATCTCACATGACCTGGATTTGAACCTTTATTTTAAGCCTTTTCCAGAAATGTGAATTACACCAAAAATGAAAGCAATTGTCTGAGGATGGTGCTGGACCGACTAACATAAAAATAAAAAGATGGGTCCATTTGATAAAAAATCTTTAAATAAAAGGTTCAAATCCAGGTCATGTCGTCACTTCTATTTAAGGATCATATCCATTTTATGACTTCATCTGATGGCTGATAAAAACCAAAGGACCAAATCAAACAATGTTATTTTGTTCATTCCTTTCCCCATCACAATACACAGATGTTATAGCTTAGCAATAACATTGGTTATTACAGAAGTGGTCAAAAGTATATATTATGACTACAAAATGATGTCTATGCAAAGGAACCAGGACCCAACTTTCTCCAGGACCCACCTGGACTGGCTTGTTCTGCATGCTGATACTGGGGTCCAGGTGGGGTAGCACTAACAGCATAGCTGTAGCCTCCTGCTATACTTCCTTTACTCTGGCCCTCTGTACTGTAGAAGCTGGCAGGTTGGGACAGGCTCCGGTCACAGCTCTGGTCCTCCCAGGTCTCCCCCAAGGAGAAGGAGCTTCCCTTGGCTGAGAAGAAGGAGGTGGGGTCCTCCATGGAGGTGCTGGTCTGGATAGTGTCCTGGGTTGAGGCCTTCATTGCAGGGCTGCCGTAGGGGCTGGCCCTGGCAGAGGAAGGACCTTCCATGGTGGGGTCCTAAAAACAGAGGGAGAAGGAATATGGGAGATTTATTGACACTATGGCGGGGCCTGAAAGCTGATTGATTACCCTAGACCAAGTATTCCCAAACTGGGGTACGCGCAATGCCGTCAGGGGTACGCCAAATAAAAATGTGATTCTCATTTTAAAATACATTTTCAAACAGTCCATTTAGATTTTCCAATGGGGTTATACATTTGGGTGAGTAGCCTCGTTTCACTGCCAAAAAATTAAACGATCTCCTGTTCAGCGAGATAACACATTGTCAAATACAGGTAGCCTAGCCAAATAATTAACATCCAATCACATTAACTGTTACTCTCTCGCTGGAATTCCACTAACGGTCCGTATGTAGCCAAAACGTAGCTGCTGCTCATTCTGTTTGCTCGAAAATGGATAAATGGTTAAAAAAAGTAAGGCCCGCGTCCATAGAGGCTGCTACTACCAGCAGTACTACACCTGTCGACGACACAAGTTGTTCTGCTTCCACGAGCACATCCAATGCGAGCATCAGTAATTCTACATTTGTTGTTAGCCCAGGTAGCATGGACACTGACAGTTGTGAATCTGATGCAGCCGAAGAGCTACTGCCCCCTTACCTGGGAAAGCACCGAATAACAGACAGGGATGTTGGAAAGCACCGAATAACAGACAGGGATGTTGGACCATCGAAGAGGGGCAAATATGATGAGAACTACATTGATTTGGGGTTCACTTATATTGGGAGTAGTGCCTTTCCTCAGCCACAGTGTTTTATATGTGTAAATGTACTATCTCACAACTCGATGAAACCTTCACTCTTGCGCAGACATTTAGAAACAGAACATGCCTATTTGAAAAATAAGCCACAGGAGTTTGAGCGAGAATTAAGACATTTGAGTAGTAAAAGCAACAGATACCATTAATAAGAAGGGGCTAGAAGTGTCTTATATGGTGAGCTACCGAGTGGCTAGGACAGGCAAGCCCCATACTATTGTGGAGGACTTAATTCTTCCTGCTGCCGCGGGTATGGCTGGGACAATGCTGGGGGAAAGACCAAAGAAAACTATACAGACAATGCCTTCATAAACAACACTGTTTCACGACGCATCAGTGACATGGCAGGAGATGTTTTGAAACAATTACTGCTTCGCAAACAAGCTAGTGAATTCTATGCACTACAGCTGGATGAGTCAACAGACGTGGCGAGCCTGGCACAGCTCCTGGTATATGTCTGTTACGTTTATGGGGGGCCAATTAAGGAAGACATCCTCTTCTGCAAACCACTGGAAACCAGGACAACAGGATAGGATACTTTTAAAGTACTGGACAGCTTTGTGACATCAAATGGACTTTGGTGGTCAAGATGTGATGGTATCTGTACTGATGGCGCAAAAGCCATGACAGAGAGACATAGAGGAGTGGTAATGCACGTGCAAGCAGTTGCTTCCCGATGCTACTTGGATACACTGCAGCATCCACCGAGAGGCTCTTGCTGCCAAGGGAATGCCTGACAGCTTGAAAGACGTTTTGGACACTACAGTGAAAATGGTTACCTTTGTTACACTCTCGTGTATTTTCTGCATTATGCAATGATATGGGCAGCGACCATGTAACACTTTTACAACATAAAGAAGTGTGCTGGTTACCAAGGGGCAAAGTATTGACACGTTTTCTTTTTATTAATTGAGAGACGAGCTTAAAGTTCTTTACTGACCATCATTTTCACTTGTGTGACCGCTTGCATGATGACGAGTTTCTCACAAGACTGGCCTATCTGGGTGATGTTTTTTCTCGCATGAATGATCTGAATCTAGGATTACAGGGACTCTCCGCAACTATATTCAATGTGCGGGACAACATTTTGGCTATGATTAAGACGTTGGAGCTCTTCTCTGTCTGCATTAACAAGGACAACACACAGGTCTTTCCATCATTGTATGAACTCAAGCTTACGGACAATGTCAAATGTGATATAGCGAAGCACCTAAGCGAGTTGGGTACGCAATTATGGAGGTACTTTCCCGAAACGGATGACACAAACAACTGGATTCATTATTCTTTTCATGCCCTGCCTCCAGTCCACTTACTGATATCTGAACAAGAGAGCCTCGTCAAAACTGCAACAAGCGTTTCTGTGAAAATGTAATTTAAATCAGAAGTTACTGCCAGATTTCTGGATTGGGCTGCGCTCAGAGTATCCTGCCTTGGCAAATCGCGCTGTTAAGACACTGATGCTCTTTGCAACCACATACCTATGTGAGAGTGGATTCTCAGCCCTCACAAACATGAAAACTAAATACAGGCATAGACTGTGTGTGGAAAATGATTTAAGACTGAGACTCTCTCCAATACAACCCAACATAGCAGAGTTATGTGCATCCTGTCAAGCACACCCTTCTCATTAACCTGTGGCGAGTTATTCACAATTTTCGATGAACAAATAAGGTTTTATGCAAGATGGCTAAATAAAGAGCAAAATTATTTTTTATTATCATCATCCTGGTCCTATAAGAGCTCTTTTCACTTCCCACGAGCCGGGTTGTGACAAAATCTCACTCATTCTTATGTTTAATAAATGTATCGTATAGCAGGCTTACAATGATTGCAAGAAAAAACATATTTGAGAGTGCGCTGACCCTGGTGCTAGAGGGGGTACGCAGCTGGAGGTTGAATGTTTGAAGGAGTACGGGACTATAAAAAGTTTGGGAACCACTGCCCTAGACTTTAAAAACATGTTCATCATACAACAACATATTTAAATAAATCGTAAAGACTATAAAATCTCAAACCTTGTTGCCAGGGTGACTGTGTAGAGGTGTATCTCTGTGGTTGAAGGTAAAGTGTCGGTCAGTCCCGTCTTGGCATGGGGAACCATGGACGGGTGTATGGACGGGCGTACTGGTGGAGGGAGCTGATTGGTCAGCCAGCTGGACCACATGATCACTGCCACACTCAGGACAGATGACGGTACTTCCTGAAGACATTGTATAAATTGACAAGTAACAGAAAATAAATACATTGTTTCAAAAAGGTGTTATTCTTCAGTGTGAATTCGTACGTATTGGTGTTGTAATGGTTGTATTTTTGTACACAAAAATACTTGTTTTAAAAAGGCTAAATTCTGTCCATAATCTGCTCTTTAAAAACAGAGTTAATGACTAGACACGTCAGCATTTCCTTGGTGTAGATGTCGTACTCAGCATATAAAGGGATATGACTAAACTACATTCCAACTAGAAGTTAACACTGTCAAAAGCCATAGAAATCTGTAGAACAAACTCTCCCTGAGCTCTGGGCATGTCAGAGCATGTAGTCATTTCAGGTCTGGGTTGTTGAGGACCAGGAGAGGAGGGCTAAGCTGATACCAAGGGCTTCAAGCTATCTGTCTCCGCTAATTATAGCGGTTAGTTAGTCCTCTGTGGGACCAGCAGTCAAGCGTTAAAAGACAAACAGGAATTAAAAGCTACATTTTGCGTGTTTGAGGGATTTGTTCTGGTAAATTAGTACTTTAGAGAGTTGATAGAAGAACCTCACAAGCACTTTCAACAAAGTTGACAGCCAATTGTTAAGGAAAAAATGTGGTCGCTTGGACCATAGCGTCTGTTGCCATAGTAACCTCAAGAGGTTTTATAACGACTTGTCATCGGACCTCCGCCCACATCTGTGTGACGTCTATCAGGGTAGGAAGATAAGGTGATCCTGCACGCTGCCAGTAGAGCCCTGTCCTTAAGATCCGACCTGGAGATCTCCATCAGAGGAATGGAGATGACTGAACATGAGCAAAATAAAGGAAACACCAACATAAAGTGTCTTAACAGGGCGTTGGGCCACCACAATGTGCAAAAACAGCTTCAATGCGCCTTGGCATAGAGTCTACAAGTGTCTGGAACTCTAATAGAGGGATGCGACACCATTCTTCCATGAGACATTCCATAATTTGGTGTTGTTGATGGTGGTAGAAAACGCTGTCTCGGACGCCGGTCCAGAATCTCCGATAAGTGTAGGGATGGGCGATATGGCCTAAAAATAATCTCAACATTTTCCAACTCATGGGCTGATTAACAATATATAGCTTGATTTTTTTTATCTATATTCTCTAATTAAGATTTTTTGTACAATTAAAAAAGGTCAAATACACTGCATTTCAAACAGTCAGTAATAATCTAATTAATTCAGTGTTAGTGAAATTATACCTATGCTAAATATAAGCCTTCCACAACCAAGACCCACCAATCATTTAATTATTTTATCATTATTTTATTTTATTTATTATTATTTTTTTTGCAATAATCACTGATCTGGTGTTCAAGTCTGTCTAGTAAGATGTCCTTTTTGTTAAAATGTTTACCAGAACTATGCATAACGCACATTCACTAATAATGACTAACTTCTTGTGGCAGGCATTATAGAAAATGAACACAGGTCTCATACAGTGCCTTTGGAAAGTATTCCGACCCCTCGACTTTTTCCACATTGTTGGTGTTGTATTCTAAAACAGGTTGGAATAAAAAACAGAAATATCTTATTAACATAAGTATTCAGACCATTTGCTATGAGACTCGAAATGTAGCTCAGATGCATCTTGTTTCTTTCCATTGATCATCATTGAGATGTTCCTACAACTTGATTGGAGTCCCACAGTTGACAGTGCATGTCAGAGCAAAAACCAAGCCATGAGGTCGAAGGAATTGTCCGTAGAGCTCCGAGACAGGATTGTGTTAAGGCACAGATCTGGGGAAGGGTACCAAAACATTTGTAGCATTGAAGGTCCCCAAGAACACAGCGGCCTCCATCATTCTTAAATGGAAGAAGTTTGGAACCACCAAACCTCTTCCTAGAGCTGGCCATCCGGCCAAACTGAGCAATCGGGGGAGAAGGACCTTGGTCAGGAAGTGACCAAGAACCCGATGGTCAATCTGATAGAGCTCCAGAGTTCCTCTGTGGAGATGGGAGTACCTTCCAGAAGGACAACCATCTCTGCAGCACTCCACCAATCAGGCCTTTATGGTTGAGGGGCCAGATGGAAGCCCCTCAGTAAAAAAGGAACGACATTCCATTTGGAGTTGGCCAAAGGGCACTTAAAGGACTCTCAGACCATGAGAACAATATTCTCTGGTCTGATGAAACCAAGAGTGAACTTTTGGCCTGAATGCCAAGCGTCACATCTGGAGGAAACCTGGCACCATCCCTATGGTGAAGCATGGTGGTAGCAGCATCATGCTGTGGGGATGTTTTTCAGCGGCAGCGACTGGGAAACTAGTCAGGATTGAGGCAAAGATGAATGGAGCAAAAATACAGAGAGATCCTTGATGAAAACCTGCTCCAGAGCGTTCACAACCTCAGACTGGGGCGAAGGTTCACCTTCCAACAGGACAATGACCCTAAGCACACAGCCAAGATAACACAAGAGTGGCTTCGGGACAAGTCTCTGAATGGTGTGCCAAGCTTGTAGCGTCATTACCGAAGAAGGTGCGATGCTGTAATCGCTGCCAAAGGTGCTTCAACAAAGTACTGAATAAAGGGTCTGAAGACTTACAGTACCAGTCAAAAGTTGACACACCTACTCATTCAAGGATTTTTCTTTAATTTTACTATCTTCTACATTGTAGAATAATAGTGAAGACATGAAAACTATGAAATAACATAAAATCATGAAGTAACCAAAAAAAGTGTTAAATCTAAATATATTTTACATTTAAGTTTCTTCAAAGTAGCCACCCATTGCCTTGATGACAGCTTTGCACATTGGCATTCTCTCAACCAGCTTCATGAGGTAGTCACCTGGAATGCATTTCAATTAACAGGTGTGCCTTGATAAAAGTTAGTTTGTGGAATTTCTTTCCTTCTTAATGGTTTTGAGCCAATCAGTTGTGCTGTGACAAGGTAGGGGTGGTATACAGAAGATAGCCCTATTTGGTAAAAGACCAAGTCCATATTATGGCAAGAACAGCTCAAATAAGCAAAGAGAAATGACAGTCAATCATTACTTCAAGACATGAAGGTCAGTCACTGCGGAACATTTCAAGAATTTGAAAGTTTCTTCAAGTGCAGTTGCAAAAACCATAAAGCGCTATGATGAAACTGGCTCTCATGAGGACTGCCACAGGAAAGGAAGACCCAGAGTTACCTCTGCTGCAGAGGATAAGTTCATTAGAGTTACCAGTCCCAGAAATAGCAGAAACTCAAATATTAAATATTTTGATTTGTTTAACACTTTTTTGGTTACTACATGATTCCATATGTGTTATTTCATAGTTTTGATGTCTTCATTATTATTCTACAATGTAGAAAATAGTAAAAATAAAGAAAAACCCTTGAATGAGTAGGTGTGTCCAAACTTTTGACCAGTACTGTATGTAAATGTCATGTTTTTTTTTTCTTCAATAAATTAGCAAACCTTTCTAAAAAAATAACTGTTTTTGCTTTGTCATTATAGGGTATTGCGAGTAGATCTATGAGAAAATAAAAAAACAATTGAATCAATTTTAGAATAAGGCTGTATGGAAAAAAAGTCAAGGATCTGAATACTTTCCAAAGGCACTGTAAACAATCTCTCAAGCACAAGCTCACATGCTTACGAGTAGCAAGCTAATCTTTATATTTCATGTCTAACCAACTTGGATCTAAACTCTGCAAAAAAAGAAATGTCCTCTCACTGTCAACTGTGTTAATTTTCAGCAAACTTAACATGTGTAAATATTTGTATGAACATAAGATTCAAGAACTGAGACATAAACTGAACAAGTTCCACAGACATGTGACTAACAGAAATTGAATAATGTGTCCCTGAACAAAGGGGGGGGTCAAAATCAAAAGTAACAGTCAGTATCTGGTGTGGCCACCAGCTGCATTAAGTGCTGCAGTGCATCTCCTCCTCATGAACTTCACCAGATTTGCCAGTTCTTGCTGTGAGATGTTACCCCACTCTTCCACCAAAGCACCTGCAAGTTCACAGACATTTCTGGGGGGGAATGGCCCTAGCCCTCACCCTCCGATCCAACAGGTCCCAGACGTGCTCAACGGGATTGAGATCCGGGCTCTTCGCTGGCCATGGCAGAACACTGACATTCCTGTCTTGCAGGAAATCAGCCATACTGCTCATTCTGTGCGTGGTGGCATTGTCATGCTGGAGGGTCATGTCAGGATGAGCCTGCAGGAAGGGTACCACATGAGGGAGGAGGATGCCTTCCCTGTAATGCACAGCGTTGAGATTGCCTGCAATGACAACAAGCTCAGTCCGATGATGCTGTGACACACCGCCCCAGACCATGACGGACCCTCCACCCCCAAAACGATCCCGCTCCAGAGTACAGGCCTCGGTGTAACGCTCATTCCTTCGACGATAAACGTGAATCCGACCATTACCCCTGGTGAGACAAAACCGCGACTCATCAGTGAAGAGCACTTTTTTGCAGTCCTGTCTGGTCCAGCGACGGTGGGTTTGTGCCCATAGGCGACGTTGTTGCTGGTGATGTTTGGTGAGGACCTGCCTTACAACAGGCCTACAAGCCCTCAGTTCAGCCTCTCTCAGCCTATTGCGGACAGTCTGAGCACTGATGGAGGGATTGTGCGTTCCTGGTGTAACTCGGGCAGTTGTTGTTGCCATCCTGTACCTGTCCCGCAGGTGTGATATTCAGATGTACCGATCCTGTGCAGGTGTTGTTACACGTGGTCTGCCACTGCGAGGACAATCAGCTGTCTGCCCTTTCTCCCTGTAGCGCTGTCTTAGGCGTCTCACAGTACGGACATGGCAATTTATTGCACGGGCCACATCTGCAGTCCTCATGCCTCCTTACAGCAAGCCTAAGGCACATTCACACAGATGAGCAGGGACCCTGGGCATCTCTCTTTTGGTGTTTTTCAGAGTCAGTAGAAAGGCCTCTTTAGTGTCCTAAGTTTTCATAACTGTGACCTTAATTTCCTACCGTCTGTAAGCTGTTTGTGTCTTAACGACCGTTCCACAGGTTTGTGTTCATTAATTGTTTATGGTTCATTGAACAAGCATGAGAAGCAGTGTTTAAACCCTTTACAATGAAGGTCTGAAGTTATTTGGATTTTTACGAATTATCTTTGAAAGACAGGGTCCTGAAAAAGGGACGTTTCTTTTTTTGCTGAGTTTATTTGCTAGCCAACAAGGTAGCACAGTTGAATTGTTATAAAGCACCCTTCTGTCCATCTCCAACTGTTTGAACAATATGCTCGCCTTTTCACTTTGTTCAGATGTTGAAATCAAGTGGCCTATCTTCTTTCTCAGAATAAGGACGAGTTGCCAATTCCTTATGTAATTGTGCTTTATGCTTATTGCACATTTATAAAACAGACTAGACAGCTATGAGAACGAGTTGCCAATTCCTTATGTAATTGTGCTTTATGCTTATTGCACATTTATAAAAGACTAGACAGCATGTATAACGGTCTTTGAATAAAATGCTGCTAGCGGAACGTACCAAACTGAGCATTCATTTTCCAGAATCAATGTTCATCGATACTCTTGTTTTAATAGTGTCTGCTCTGCACGCAATGTGAGGAGTTGAGACAGGTTAACTTCTCTACTACAGTAAAATAATGTCTCAATGTGTTTTCGGTTTCCACATAACAGATTCTGTTGGACTAAGCCTCAAACGCAAATAACGAGTTGTAACCGCTTATCAGAGGAGGAAGTGATCTCTCATCTTTGTTGTTGTGAGTGGCAGGGGTAGGGGCTTGGTGTGTGTAAACAGAGAGGAAGATGCAAAGCGAGAGGTTTCACTCTCGCCAAAATTGCGTTTCTATGGGCTTATTTTGGATTTAAGCTTGTCGCCTGCCTTCCCGAATTTTGGATAACGACTGAATTGTCGTTGAAAGATGCTTGTCTCCACCCTAACAGATCTCTAGGAAGGTGAACACAGCACAGAGGAGCGAAGGAGACAAGACCAAAAATACATGAGAACAGGCAGACATAAAACGCGCATAAAAACTCAAATAAAAACTTGATTCTTGCGATACAGGCATTTGGAATATCCTGCGAAAACATACATTTGAATTAATCAAATTCATTCAATATAAATCGTCCAGCCCTACGTACGTTTTCGATTGGGTTGAGATTTGGTGACAGACACACACCCACCCTTTAAACCCCCTGAGCTCCTTTGAGACACCTCTTTCAAAGTCACTCAGATATTTTCTTCTAGCCATGGTAACCAAAATAATGGGCATGTGATGGTCTGTGTGTGGTGTGTGCATGTGATGGTCTGTGTGTGGTGTGAGGGTCTGTGTGATGGTCTGTGTGTGGAGTGAGTGTGATGGTGTGTGTTGGTCTGTGTGTGTGATGGTGTGTATGTGTTGGTCTGTGTGTGTGTTGGTCTGTGTGTTGGTCTGTGTGTTGGTGGTTAGTCTGTGTGTTGGTGGTTAGTCTGTGTGTTGGTCTGTGTGTTGGTCTGTGTGTGTGTGTGTGATGGTCTGTGTGTGTGTGTGGCACAGAGGGAGAGAGAGAAAAAAAAATGAAATACTGACATCGGTTTGGATATTGTAATATTTGAATAACTGTGCCGGTCCCTAGCATGCGTGCATGTGTGTTCCTGTACGAGTGTGTCTCTCTCACCCAATCCATCTTCTCTGCACTTATTCTTCCTCTCCTCCTCCAGCTGCTGCTCTTCCAGTCCTGTCCATCCTCTCAATCTCCCTCCGTCCTGCTGCTCCTTCCCTCCACGCTGTGTGAACTCTGACCCACAGCGTAGACACTGCAGGCGGACACAGCTGGGGCGACCCTCCATGACCCGCCGCTCATTCTCCTTCACCACCCGCGACAGTACCTCTGTCAGTGCCTAGCAACAACACCCGCCGTATTTACAATCATGTATTTTCCAAGACATTCTTTGAAACTTTAATAACAGTCCTTGTATTTTCCGATAGAACAGTTGTATGATGACTGGCTACCTCAAATGTGTATTGTACCCACATGCAAGTCCAAACAAAAAAACAGAACATTCAGAATACAGAACATTCCAATGGCTGCATACGTAAAACACACAAACAACAAGATAGATATCATTGGGCCTAACGAGCAAGGTCTGACCTGTAGGACTGATGGCAACATCCATGGAGTACTGACCACAGCTTTGTGGACGTTTTATAACGGTTTGGACTAATGACTACACCCCTGATCTTTCTCTTTGCTAATGATGTGTGTGATCAGTCTCCGGTCTGCTGCCAGTAGAACATCCTAACCCATTCGTTGATGATAGGCCCCGCTTTACTGAAGTTGCAAGCCAAGAAATTGTGAGACGCAGTATCTCGCAATAGAATGCTGTTTTTGATTGCAGATAGATAGGCCTAGTGCACGGTTCCGACTCCGTCTGACTGGTGGCCGACCTACAAATACTGTGCCCCTCTCCTCTCTCTCCGTCTGTCCCTCGCTATGAAAGATGCAAGTGTTTGTGTTCTCAGAAGTACGGCAACTTATCAGTCTCCTCCGTTCCAAGAATACTGAATCTTAGGAGTCAATCTTGAAACTCAGAAATGGGAGTCAACACCGGGAGTCGACGTGCAAGGAGTCGAGGTATCAATTCTATTGGAGTCGACACTCTCCAACACTACGTCATCATCGTTAACAGTTTGCAAAATGGCAGAGAAAGACAAGCGACAGCAGCGTAGTCCTGTATGGCAATACTTTCATAAGTTAAATGAGAAGGAAATGCAGACTTTGAGAGGTGGAGTTGAGGTACAGTAATGGTAGTACAGGTGCAATGCTTAACCATCTTAAAGGGACGTACCGTGAGACCCAAAGTGTTGCTAGCAGCAGAGTAGTTACATTGTGAATTCACGTGGAGTTTAAAATGAAAAATTGTCTGTTTAACCGGTAAGAACATTTTCCATTTGCCACATCCCTATTGCGTTACCTGCAGTGCCTCCTGGGGGTCATCATCCAGCATAACATAGCGTCTCCTCCTCCTCTCTCTGCTGATGTAACGGAAGTGAAGCTCTACCGCAGGAAGAGTTCGCTCCACCTCCTAGAGAGAGAACTATCTTTAGAACAAATACAAAACATACACTTCTTTCATCATTTCAGGCAACAACAAAAATAAATGTAAAAAAAAAATCACCCCCCTTCCTCTCGGCATAATTCCCCTCCCCAACCATGCCTCCCTCCACCACCATCACTACTCACCTTTCCTCTCCTTCCATCCCTCCTCCTCCCCTCCCTCTTTCCTTCCTTCCTTCCTTCCTTCCTTCCTTCCTTCCTTCCTTCCTTCCTTCCTTCCTCCCTCCCTCCCCCATTCCCCTCCCGCTTCTCACCCTCTCAGTCCAGGTGACCTGGGACATGGTGAACCTCCCCAGACTGTCCAACTCTAGCTGGGCCTGCAACTGACCCCTGCTCATGTCCACCTCCAGGACGTGTCTTGGCTTGACCCTGAGGAACACAGGACACTGGGCCCTGTTCTTCCTCCTCAGCCCCTCCTCCTCCTCCTCCTCTTCTGATGATGATAGTACTCCCACAAGCAGGGGGTGACACAGGTCAACTAGAGACAGATGAAAGAGAGGTCAAAGGTTGGCTCAGCGTTGCCCAATCAGTTCCTTTGGAACCCCCCAGTCTTTGCACATTTTGGTTGTATTCCCGCTCTAGCACAGCTGGTTGGACTAGTTAAGGGCTGGATGATAAGTTGTCTACTTCAATCAGGTGTGCTACTGCTAGTTCTGAAGTGCTCCTACCTCCCAAGTCCTCCTCCTCCTCTTCTCTGGTGTCCGTGGGTGTCGCCAGTGGCCCCTCTAACCCCTGACCCAGTCCCTCTGCCATAGTAGTCTCCAGGGTGGACTCTGTGTGCCCGAGGCTGTGGTCAGGCCACTGGAGGGTGGACTCTGTCTCCAGATCTGCATCCCAGTCTGAGGCCTCCTCCTTGGACTCAGACGAGCGCAGCGGTGGGGGTAGAACCTCTGGGACTTCCAGCTCTGGAGAAGGGGGCTTAAAGGTGGCGGGGCTTGCCTGGACGGGGCTGTTGTTGGTTGGGGAGGGGGTGGCACAGAGACTGTTGTTGAGGTGTGGAGGAGCTGGTCTGTCCGCCTTGTCTAGGGTGGCGATTGGCGCCCCCTCTAGGTGATGCTGGTAGCGCAGCCAATCCTCACCCAGTTGGTCCCTGAAACTGTCCATGCGTTCAATCTCCTTCTGGTGAGGGAGAACGATGTCTGATGGGAGAGAGGAGGTTTTTTATATATTACTATATATATATGGACCCCCTAGCCCCCTTACCCCGTAGGTACCCCCTAGCCCCCTTACCCCGTAGGTACCCCCTAGACCCTTACCCCGTAGGATCTTCATCCAATCAGAGGGTTAGTTAAAGCTATTAACATGTATATATATATATATATATATATATATATATATATATATATATAGTAAAAGTTGACCTTGTATAGAGGACTGTGGTCTGGGTTCATAGTCGTAGTCACTGGGCTCTGAGATGCTAGCCCGTCTCACCCTCACCTTACTCTGAAACAACACACATGGATATATATATTATACACACGACATTCCAGAAACATGTTCCTTCTCCTCTGCCTGTATTGATTTGTTCATTCCAAATGGACCTTACCCCATAGACACCCCCTAGCCCCCTTACCCCGTAGACACCCCCTTACCCCGTAGACACCCCCTAGCCCCGTAGGTACCCCCTAGCCCCCTTACCCCGTAGACACCCCCTTACCCCGTAGACACCCCCTAGCCCCGTAGGTACCCCCTAGCCCCCTTACCCCGTAGACACCCCCTTACCCCGTAGACACCCCCTAGCCCCGTAGGTACCCCCTAGCCCCCTTACCCCGTAGACACCCCCTTACCCCGTAGACACCCCCTAGCCCCCTTACCCCGTAGACACCCCCTTACCCCGTAGACACCCCCTAGCCCCGTAGACACCCCCTAGCCCCCTTACCCCGTAGACACCCCCTAGCCCCCTTACCCCGTAGACACCCCCTAGCCCCGTAGACACCCCCTAGCCCCGTAGGTACCCCCTAGCCCCCTTACCCCGTAGACACCCCCTAGCCCCCTTACCCCGTAGACACCCCCTTACCCCGTAGACACCCCCTAGCCCCGTAGACACCCCCTAGCCCCGTAGGTACCCCCTAGCCCCCTTACCCCGTAGACACCCCCTTACCCCGTAGGTACCCCCTAGCCCCGTAGACACCCCCTAGCCCCCTTACCCCGTAGACACCCCCTAGCCCCCTTACCCCGTAGACACCCCCTAGCCCCCTTACCCCGTAGACACCCCCTAGCCCCCTTACCCCGTAGACACCCCCTAGCCCCCTTACCCCGTAGACACCCCTTAGCCCCGTAGACACCCCCTAGCCCCCTTACCCCGTAGGTACCCCCTAGCCCCCTCACCCCGTAGACACCCCCTAGGCCCGTAGGTACCCCCTAGCCCCCTCACCCCGTAGACACCCCCTAGGCCCGTAGACACCCCCTAGCCCCCTTACCCCGTAGGTACCCCCTAGCCCCGTAGACACCCCCTAGCCCCCTTACCCCGTAGGTACCCCCTAGCCCCCTCACCCCGTAGACACCCCTTAGCCCCGTAGACACCCCCTAGCCCCCTTACCCCGTAGGTACCCCCTAGCCCCCTCACCCCGTAGACACCCCCTAGGCCCGTAGGTACCCCCTAGCCCCCTCACCCCGTAGACACCCCCTAGGCCCGTAGACACCCCCTAGCCCCCTTACCCCGTAGGTACCCCCTAGCCCCGTAGACACCCCCTAGCCCCCTTACCCCGTAGGTACCCCCTAGCCCCCTCACCCCGTAGGTACCCCCTAGCCCCGTAGACACCCCCTAGCCCCCTTACCCCGTAGGTACCCCCTAGCCCCCTCACCCCGTAGACACCCCCTAGCCCCGTAGACACCCCCTAGCCCCCTTAACCCGTAGGTACCCCCTTACCCCGTAGGATCTTGATCCTATCAGAGGGTTAGTTAAAGCTATTAACATGTATTTCTTCTAGCTGGTCAGAGTTTTAAGAGGTACACAGAGTGGCTAGGGGGTGGGGACAAACCACCAGCCTCTCAGTGAGCTGTGTAGCTGACTTACTTTGGCTTTCTTCTTGCGTTGTCGTGTCACTCCTACCTCGCTGACCGACAGGCTGTCACTCAACTCCCCGCCCCCGCTGGACACTACTTCCTGGTTACCCCACTCTGGAGCCCTGGTGATCAAGGGCGAGGCCTGGGACTGGAGCTGCCCAATCAGCTGTCCCGGTTTGGGTAGCACCTGAAGGTGGGGGGGCGGTCCCATGTTAAGACTGTCTTGTACAAAAGTGGCGAATCCCACGAATGAACTTAAAGTGCACATCAACAAGTGACCCAACAAGACTAGAGAAGTGCTGAGTATGCCTGCTGACCCACAGGAGTGGCCTACTCACTGACAACTCTGAGGAGGAGAGAGGGCTGCTGTCCAGTCTGAGCTAGAGGCGAGAGAGGGGGAGAGACAATATTAAACTCGAGGAGGAGACAGAGAATCATGAAAAAAAGACTGGGTCCAAATTCAGCTTTCCGATGTTTCTCCCTCCCTCCCCCTCTCACTCACTCTGAGGTAGGCAGCCTTGGGGGAGAGGTGGCGGACAGTGCATGTTCTGTGGGTCTTCTGGAAGAACAGTGGGTTGCCCTTCAGATTCAGCTAAGAAGAGACAGAGGCTACAGGTCAGTGAGTCTGGGATAACACTGAGGCTACAGGTCAGCGGGTCTGGGATAACACTGAGGCTACAGGTCAGCGGGTCTGGGATAACACTGAGGCTACAGGTCAGCGGGTCTGGGATAACACTGAGGCTACAGGTCAGCGGGTCTGGGAAAACACTGAGGCTACAGGTCAGCGGGTCTGGGATAACACTGAGGCTACAGGTCAGCGGGTCTGGGATAACACTGAGGCTACAGGTCAGTGGGTCTGGGATAACACAGAGGCTGTCACACAGTAAACTACTGATAAGCACACTTCTAAGTTCTCTCTCTCCTTCACCATTTTGAGACTGTGCAGCATAGACAGAGGAGCCAGCTGGGAGTGATCCAGTAGCAGGTTGTAGGCCAAGTCCAGGTGCTGTAGGGACAACAACTGCTCCACTCCTGCATAGGGTCACAGTCACACACACACACACACACACACACACACACACACACAAATCAAATCAAATCTCATACTGAGACGGGGACAGAGTCAGCCATCCAAAACTAACAGAGACTTAGAGAGTACACTGAACAATAGGGAGACGGTTGGGGGAGAGAGATGGGCAGATAGGCAGTACTGGCAAACAAACGCTGGAGTATGCAAGTATATTAATATATTCCTAGCTTCCTGTTTATCTATAGCCCCCAACTGTTTGTGGACACAAGGCTATAAACAGATCCAAGGCTTTGACTGTCTGAAGTCCCTCTCTGTTCCAATACTGATAGAGGTCAGTTCAAGGGGTCATGCATAACAGGTAGTCTTGAGGGAGTTTGCAGATGGAATACTATTGCTAACTATTTGTTATTGATGATTTTTGGCATACGTTTAGGGATAATATCAATATTAGGGCTGTGGTAAAAAAAAAAAAAAATCCCAATTTCATTAGAGAAACCACCATACTATCATTCATTATAGCATGACCAGATGGTGTCTATCAGAGGTGTTACAGTACCGTTGATGGTCTCCAGCTCGTTGTTTCTGATGATGAGAGTGAGGAGCTTGGCTCTGGAGCTCAAGCCCAGCGTTGGAGCTCTCTGGAGATTGTTATAGCCCAGGTTAAGGTGCTCTAGCTCACTCAGAGGCTGAGAGAGGAGGAGGAGAGAGAGACAGTAGATATGGAGATAGCCCAGTGCAGTAACTTACTGCATGTCTCCAACTCTGACCCCCTCTCAACACACAGACACAAAACCTATCCAGAAATACCTTGAGAAAGTCAGCACACTCCTGGATTTTATTGTGACTAAGATCCAGAGACTTCAGAACATTCAGTAAACTCTAAAAAAGGCAGAGTGACTCACATTAAAACATGGCCAAAAAAAGTGATTCACATTAAAAACAAATGTCAAAGTCAGTGAATAAATAAACCAGTGAGCATGTCTTACGAGTGACTCATCCAGGCAGACTATAGCGTTGTAGCTGAAGTTGAGGGTGTGCAGCTCCAGCCAGGGCAGTGCAGAGCTGAGGTCTCCTCCACACAGAGACAGTAGCTCCTGTAACAAGAACACTGGCTCAAACTCCAACACAAAGGGGCCTGTTATTCAGAAAGAGAAAATGGTGAACAGTGTGTGTGTGTGTGTGTGTGTGTGTGTGTTACCTCCAGGGAACTGAGGCTCTTGGAGCAGGTGAACACCTCTAACTGAGAGTAGACTCCCCTCAGGTCCTCCAGACAGTGAGGGGGGATACGCTTCAACTGGGAGAGAACAACAGGCCCAGAGTAAGCCAGATTCATCTATATACAACATTTATACTGTTCTGTTACAAAGGAGAAGCACACACATTTTCCTCCCATACCTCTAAGGACTTGAGAGACTTGAAAGGAAAGATCTTGACCACTGACTGAAGCCTCGACCCAGGTGGATTGATGAGCTAGGAATGAAAAACCAAAGGCCAAAGAACATTATATAGAATGCTATAGCTCCACCTTGTGGCTCAATGAAATTCCCTCAGATGTCCACATAATTCAGTTTTACTTGGAACATTTATGTTTATGAAGTGCTGAGCAAGTTATGCATACATCTACTACAAAAATGTTCACAAATAGAGCAGGACACACACACCTTGAGGGAGACAGTCTTCTGCAGCACGTCGAACAGGAACTGGAGTTGCAGTAGGGAGGTGGTGTCAGCAGGGTGCGAGGGCAGAGCCAGGAAGCCATGTTGGTGAGTCCTGGAGAGGAGGTACTGCTCAAACAGACGACCTAGGTGCTGCAGAGAGTCTGCCTGTAGAGTCAGGGTACTGCTGCCGTCCAGCACAGATGCACCTGGAGAGAGGAGACAATGGTAACACACCACTTAAAACCAGCAGTTATAATGCAACATAAAATATATTAAGCATGTAGCTACAGTATAGCTATGAGGCCCTAATCATTTCTAACAACGTCAAAAGAACAGATTAGCAGGTCTGGGATAACAGGGGCTATATCTAGAATATGTAGGTGGTGATGTTACTATACCATGATCCCGAAGCAGAGTGGCCAAGCTGTTGACAAGGGTGGATTGGCCACTGTGACATCCAGCCATCCTGCAGGTAAACAATGCACCATAAAATAGATGAGAAGACCGAGACAGATGATTCTGGGGAAATGTGACACGTGCAAACAACCCAAACAATAGCACAAATTGTTAAAATAAAAATACGTTCTCAACTTACAGTATAGAGATGATGGAAGCTAACTTGTAGGATACTGGTTAAATACCAGCTAGCATGTTAGCTAGCTATGTAGAGTATATTGCAATGTAGGACCTGCAGTTGTCTGTGAACGTTAAACTGGGCTACTCACAAAGCCAACACGAATCTATCTCTAGCTAGCTGTTGTAGCTTGTCTTGGATAGCATTCCACAGACTATTTCTTGAGACAACAACATACCTTAGCTATCTTATGTGACAGTCAAGCAGTGGTCAACATCGACATTCCCTTCCGATTGCCAGCAATACGACAAAAACATCAGTCAAATAACTTCAAGTGTACTCGGTTGTCGCTGTTGACATCTTCACTTGGACTGATGTCACGTGAGGAAGTTTCGAAAAAAATATACAGTGGCCCGGAGAAACCAAATTTCAAAAAGCCGAAACAGGCGTTTTCGTAACTTGTGCCAATCAATGAATATTGAAATGTTATAAATTAGCGAGACTTCTCTAAAAAAAAAATGAGTGCGCATGTACAAAATATGATTCAAATTTCAGATTTAGTCTGATTTCTTGGCCATAGCCACCACTAGATGGCTCCCTACCTCAAGAAGCAGGATCAAATCATAGGGGATCAACAATATTTACTTTATGACAGTGACAACGCAATGGGGCATTTCTTTATTAAATGCATTCTGAGAACACTCAGCACATCTTTCTGGTATGCTTTATCGCCCTTGTAAAATGTTCTGGATGTTATCTTTACAATGGAGTGGAAGGACAATACACAGTTTTCAACACTGCAAGAAGTAGCTAGATGTAACTATGCAAGGCACGCAAAATAGTATCGTTTAGCCTACTAAAGACTTTTAACAAATCTGTAATTGTGAGTAATTAAGTAAAGTAAGTATTTTTACAAATAGGCCTACTACCAATGCCTTTGCGGGGATCCTTTAAGTTTCCACCTTTTATACCAAATGTCCAAAACTAAGTGGTTTCTCTAATTTAAGCCTGTACATTCATGTCTTGTTGCTAGGTAACACGCACACACGCACGCTCACGCACACACGAGACAATCTTTTTCCATTCGGGACTGGGGATGTTTCCATGTAAGGATTTATGTACGGTAATTTGGTAAACATTTCCATCCACTGAGATGCTCTGGCAGGAAAGGTTCTCTGCAGACCAAGCATGCACTGAAAGCATGTTGGGACTGTTTCAAACTCTCCGATTTTTGGGATTGCGTTAAAATCAAGCAACATGATTTCTGTTATGGAAAACATGGACCAACTAAACATTGTGGATTAGTTGGTTGCATTTTTATGGGTGGAAATGCCTTCTAAAAAAATCTCTAATTGTGTGACCTTGATTTTCCATTTCAGTTTAGACCATTCAGTCTGCCATCTTCTGTTTGGGATTCTCAATGTATGATCATATGGTTACAGAAGTAAACAAATACACAATGCTTAGGTTATGTTTAGATGTTTAGATGTCTTTGTGTGTATGAAGTGTTGGATTACGTTTATATTGGCCCATAGATCTGAGAATAAAAAGTTTTCCACAATCCTCAACATTTCTCTATTTATCCAATCAGTGACTCAGTCAAATGAATGTCAATTAAGTCTAATCAACACACTAAATAAACCATGCTCCTTCACTGTCCAAACGCTGCTCTCAAAATGGAAGAACAATACCTGACCATCCCCCAGCAAGCACAGGTAACCTAGCCTGGAACTCCTGGAACCTAGTCTGGAACTCCTGGAACCTGGCCTAGAACCTAGCCTGGAACCTAGCCTAGTCCCACATCTGTTTGGGCTATTTTTTGGTGTGACACTGACCAAAAGGGTTGGCAAAACAGCACACAAATATCTGGGACCAGGCTACGGAAAACCTCCTCCTCCTTTGTGGCCTTTTGCACAGAAGGCTACATGTAAATACAACATGGTTGTAAAACGATTCCTCTATTGGCTCATAATTGGCAGAGAACGGAGGGATGATTCAGGATCGGGACATGTCAAGTCAAGGCTTTTCTTCTTCCAGAACAAGGTCAAAGGACCAAATCACTGTCCCTTTTGTCTTCACTGCATTCGAAGGGCTTGTTTTCATTGTTGCAAGTGAACCAGTACTGTTTACTTTTAGCCCTGAACAAATCAGGCCTGTTAGAAGGCTTCGGCAGGTTGGAATAAAGCTTTCTTGGATCTGTTGTAGCAGCGTACTGTACTGTACTGTACTGTACTGTACTGTACTGTACTGTACTGTACTGTACGTCAGAGAGAGAGAGAGAGAAAAACCTCACTAGTAAAATATAACATGTGAGTCAGTAAACTTTACAGGTCACAATTCATCACAATACAAACACAGGGTGTGCCCAGGCATCAGGCCAGGCTACTGTTCTTATACATTATAGTCATTATAGCCAGGATACTGTTCTAATACATTATAGTCAGTATAGCCAGGATACTGTTCTAATACATTACAGTCAGTATAGCCAGGATACTGTTCTAATACATTATAGTCATTATAGCCAGGATACTGTTCTAATACATTATAGTCATTATAGCCAGGATACTGTTCTAATACATTATAGTCATTATAGCCAGGATACTGTTCTAATACATTATAGTCATTAAAGCCAGGATACTGTTCTAATACATTATAGTCATTAAAGCCAGGATACTGTTCTAATACATTATAGTCATTATAGCCAGGATACTGTTCTAATACATTATAGTCATTAAAGACAGGATACTGTTCTAATAGATTATAGTCATTAAAGCCAGGATACTGTTCTAATAGATTATAGTCAGTATAGCCAGGATACTGTTCTAATACATTATAGTCATTATAGCCAGGATACTGTTCTAATACATTATAGTCATTAAAGCCAGGATACTGTTCTAATACATTATAGTCATTATAGCCAGGATACTGTTCTAATACATTATAGTCATTATAGCCAGGATACTGTTCTAATACATTATAGTCATTATAGCCAGGATACTGTTCTAATACATTATAGTCATTATAGACAGGATACTGTTCTAATACATTATAGTCAGTATAGCCAGGATACTGTTCTAATACATTATAGTCATTAAAGCCAGGATACTGTTCTAATACATTATAGTCATTAAAGCCAGGATACTGTTCTAATACATTATAGTCATTATAGCCAGGATACTGTTCTAATACATTATAGTCATTATAGCCAGGATACTGTTCTAATACATTATAGTCAGTATAGCCAGGATACTGTTCTAATACATTATAGTCATTAAAGCCAGGATACTGTTCTAATACATTATAGTCAGTATAGCCAGGATACTGTTCTAATACATTATAGTCATTATAGCCAGGATACTGTTCTAATACATTATAGTCAGTATAGCCAGGATACTGTTCTAATACATTATAGTCATTAAAGCCAGGATACTGTTCTAATACATTATAGTCAGTATAGCCAGGATACTGTTTTAATACATTATAGTCATTAAAGCCAGGATACTGTTCTAATACATTATAGTCAGTATAGCCAGGATACTGTTCTAATACATTATAGTCAGTATAGCCAGGATACTGTTCTAATACATTATAGTCATTAAAGCCAGGATACTGTTCTAATACATTATAGTCAGTATAGCCAGGATACTGTTCTAATACATTATAGTCAGTATAGCCAGGATACTGTTCTAATACATTATAGTCATTAAAGCCAGGATACTGTTCTAATACATTATAGTCAGTATAGCCAGGATACTGTTCTAATACATTATAGTCATTAAAGCCAGGATACTGTTCTAATACATTATAGTCAGTATAGCCAGGATACTGTTCTAATACATTATAGTCAGTATAGCCAGGATACTGTTCTAATACATTATAGTCATTATAGCCAGGATACTGTTCTAATACATTATAGTCATTAAAGCCAGGATACTGTTCTAATACATTATAGTCAGTATAGCCAGGATACTGTTCTAATACATTATAGTCAGTATAGCCAGGATACTGTTCTAATACATTATAGTCAGTATAGCCAGGATACTGTTCTAATACATTATAGTCATTATATCCAGGATACTGTTCTAATACATTATAGTCATTAAAGCCAGGATACTGTTCTAATACATTATAGTCATTATATCCAGGATACTGTTCTAATAGATTATAGTCATTATAGCCAGGATACTGTTCTAATACATTATAGTCAGTATAGCCAGGATACTGTTCTAATACATTATAGTCATTAAAGCCAGGATACTGTTCTAATACATTATAGTCATTATAGCCAGGATACTGTTCTAATACATTATAGTCATTATAGCCAGGATACTGTTCTAATACATTATAGTCATTAAAGCCAGGATACTGTTCTAATACATTATAGTCATTAAAGCCAGGATACTGTTCTAATACATTATAGTCATTAAAGCCAGGGTACTGTTCTAATAGATTATAGTCATTATAGCCAGGATACTGTTCTAATACATTATAGTCAGTATAGCCAGGATACTGTTCTAATACATTATAGTCATTAAAGCCAGGATACTGTTCTAATACATTATAGTCAGTATAGCCAGGATACTGTTCTAATACATTATAGTCAGTATAGCCAGGATACTGTTCTAATACATTACAGTCAGTATAGCCAGGATACTGTTCTAATACATTATAGTCATTAAAGCCAGGATACTGTTCTAATACATTATAGTCATTAAAGCCAGGATACTGTTCTAATACATTATAGTCAGTATAGCCAGGATACTGTTATAATATATACAAATATAAACAGGTCATCCAACTGTGCTAGGCCCATATCGGAAATTATCGGAAATTTTAAAGGATCCCCGCAAAGGCCCTTTTCTAATCAAAGGGGTTTCTGCTCAGTGTTGTAATGTTTCACTTCATATCAATCAAATGTTATTCGTCACATGCTTCGTTAACAACAGGTGTGGACTAACAGTGAAATGCCTACATACACATATTGAAATGAACTATAGCTCTTTACATATGCATTGAAACAGATAATGTATTCATTCACTGCATGAGGAGATCTCACCCAGCGCTCGCTATCAATGTGGACCTGTACTTTATCTAGTGTGTATATTGACTTAATAATTCTGGGGGGAATTTTAGGTAGCTGAACTTGATGGGAATGGCATTGCAATAACCGCTGGCCAGATATTGTGGCCTGTTACCCCATTACCTGGTGGCTGTCCCCAGACACTGGGCAAACTCTAGCCCCAGGCCTTGTTTACAAACCAGGCCTTCTCTGCTTCTCCTCTCCGATGTTGCTTTTTCTAAAATGACATATGAGGTTCTACGCAAACACCCCCAGCATCATCCAGATGCCCCCCAAGATACTGGCCCCTTCAGAAGGGCCCTTTCTCCTCGCGTCCGCCCTCAAGGTGAGCCGGGATGCCGACCATAAATAGGTGAAATACCATGAAATCAGAGGGCACCCACAAAACAAAATAATCAACATTTATATCTGTGACTCCCTGCCTGGCTGGAGAGTATGGTTACAGTATATATGCAATGTTTATTTCTGTGCCCTTAAATAAACAGCAATTAGTCTCCCGGGCAACCACCGCACTCACTGGACGGGTTAATGGGAGCTTGTTTGGTATGTAAGCACGACACCTCAGCGCCTGGCCCCAACTGATCAATAGGCAACATACACAGCGCCCACCAGGTAGGGAATGGCATGCAGCCTCTGGGCAGGGCTTTCATTAAGTGTCAATGTATATGGAAGGAATGCTTTTTGTTTATGTTTGTTTATTTATTTATTTTCTGGGAGAGGGTGCATGCTGATAAAAATAAACATGCTACAGTATGTAATATTGCCTCTCTCAGTCTCAGGCCCAGCCATGGGAATGCTGCCTCGTTTTCCTCCAGTGAGTTACATGATACTACCACATAGAACATTCTCTTCTTGCCTTTCCCTATTGTACAGTGTATTTTATGCACATTTCCAACAATAGTACTATTACAAATAGGCTGCATAGCCTATAATGAGGATAGTATCTAGTACTTACATTTCTTAGTTTCCATTGTTCAGAATCATTTTAAATAGAAAGTTTATAGGGCATCACTTCAGTGTAGCCTATGTGGGTTCGGGTTTGTCTGACAGTTATTTCTGCTTGTTGTAATAAATCACCAAATCTATCTATATACAGGCCTCATCAACATCAACAGTTGGCCAGAGACACCTGGCTGAGTACCATAATGTAAGTTGATTACAAAATAACAAGTCATTTGGACTGGTCTTAGGTATACTTGTGCATGAAAACTTGAGAGGCTATATAATATTTTCGTCATAGCACAAAATTGCCTGCTAGGGTTTGCCTGCTGCTCTTCCATACGCACCACTGGTCTGACGAGCTGTCAGTTAATCCTGCCGTTGGTAGGACCCTGCAGAACTCAACCCAGCCGCTGGCTTCACCTGTTCGCATGCACAGTTATTTTACCTGGAGTTGCGTTCCATCGCCTCATTAAATGACAAGAAGTTCCATGCCGAGAATGATATCGTATTCAGGCTGCAGCTTGCTGCTGCTGTCGGTGGCTTTCGTGGGCGCTTCTTTCGCGGAGATGGTCTTCCGTTGCTCGAGTTGTACCGCCGAACGTCAGGCTGCGTGCCCGAAGCTCACCGAGACCTGTGCAGAGATAGTGCGCGAACCGGGCTGCGGTTGCTGCCCGGTGTGCGCCCGGCAAGAGGGCGAGTTATGCGGCGTGTACACCCCGAGATGCTCCAGCGGTCTCCGGTGTTACCCGAAGCCGGACTCCGATCTGCCTCTCGAGCAGCTGGTCCAGGGGCTGGGACTGTGCGGGCACAAAGTGGTCACCGAGCCCACGGGGAGCCAGGAGCAACTTAGCGGTCAGTTTCAACAAGCTTGATACATTTACAATGTTATAATGGAACAGAGAGGAAGTTTGGGAAGTATGATCAGTAGTAGGCATTAATTAATAATTGCACTGTCATTGGGATGGCTTACAGCCCTTAGCATGGACCGTATTGTGATTTATTTAATTCGCAGCAGTCTAAGCTAATGATTTTGGCGTCCATTTGCTCACAGAAACATTTCAACTGTAATTAACTCACTCTAAAACGCCTATTTATTTGAATTATTTGTTATTACACAGTTATAACTCGTTTATAACACAATTTTATCAAGGTACTTTTGCCTTTATTAATATGTACCGAATTGAGTTGCAAATGCTATAAGCCTATATTTGGCTTTGGGCTATATGTCCTAATCACAAATGAAAGAAACGTTTGCAGGTAGTATCATCCATCAGTCTCCAACAACAACCAGAACTACACTGGACTAGTTTGACTTATTGACCTCCATGTGTAGACTTATTGGTCCCTTGCTGCAATCCAATAGACCCCCTTACCTAACAGTATTATTCCTGTATAACAGATCTTACACTATATAAGCAGCCTATACTGTAAGACATACTGTATGCTTGATTATACCCTGAAATAACATTCCCAGCTTGTGTTTTACACAGAAATCCCAAAACATTCCTATTTAATTGGATAACATGAGAGAGGAGAGATAAGTAAAATAATGCCACATTGATTGGCAATTTGGACTTTGTACTTTGACCCAAACCACTGTCAACTAGTCATGGAGTGTTTGTTGAAGCTTGTTCAGTATGGTGTGATTTCTACTAAACCTAATGTCAATGTCCCCATCTGCCAAATGTAACATTTGGTTAGATTATAAAGGAGAACCTGTGATTCCTGAAAAGTTCAAACGGATTAGGGCCAGGTCACCACAGACAGTAGCACTAGAAATGCACGTGGAGTAACCTACACATACACATGTAGCCAGAGATAAGTTGGGTCTTAGGAGGTAGTGGTGTTCTAATACTATTTCTATGGTGGAACTCTTCCTGAAATAGCTACTTGCAGTCTGCTTTGCTACAGCCAGATGCCACAGTCCTAGCCTACAGTACAGTGAATTGCCATGACGCCATCCTATATTTCTCTGCTCAAACTGTTTCTTTTCTACTCTGACTGTTTCTATGTATTCACAGCCTGGCATATAAGGGATGGGTTACACCTGGGTTACACAGTACTATCATGTACACCTGGGTTACACAGTACTATTATGTACACCTGAGTTACACAGTACTATCGTGTACACCTGGGTTACACAGTACTATAATGTAAACCTGGGTTACACAGTACTATCATGTACACCTGGGTTACACAGTACTATTATGTACACCTGAGTTACACAGTACTATCATGTACACCTGGGTTACACAGTACTATCATGTACACCTGGGTTACACAGTACTATTATGTACACCTTGGTTACACAGTACTATCATGTACACCTGGGTTACACAGTACTATCATGTACACCTGGGTTACACAGTACTATCATGTACACCTGGGTTACACAGTACTATTATGTACACCTGAGTTACACAGTACTATTATGTTCACCTGGGTTACACAGTACTATCATGTACACCTGGGTTACACAGTACTATTATGTACACCTGAGTTACACAGTACTATCATGTACACCTGGGTTACACAGTACTATCATGTACACCTGGGTTACACAGTACTATTATGTTAACCTGAGTTACACCGTACTATTATGTACACCTTGGTTACACAGTACTATCATGTACACCTGGGTTACACAGTACTATCATGTACACCTGGGTTACACAGTACTATTATGTACACCTGGGTTACACAGTACTATCATGTACACCTGGGTTACACAGTACTATCATGTACACCTGGGTTACACAGTACTATTATGTTAACCTGAGTTACACAGTACTATTATGTACACCTTGGTTACACAGTACTATCATGTACACCTGGGTTACACAGTACTATCATGTACTTCAGACAGAATTCACAGTATTACCTGTAAAAAAAATGAGGCAATGTTTATATGACTCCCTTTCAAACAGTCCCTTATTAACCACTATCTTGCAGGTTTAAGCATCCCAGTATGCAGAGTGATATAAACTTCTGGACACAATCTGGTGTGTCCACGAGATTATGCAGAAAGCAGCCCCAGTTACACACGTTTCCTACACGTTTTCATTGTCTAAATAGGCCGATGTGCGAAACCACAATCTATGACATCTCAGGCCATGGTAACCTAGCTACATCACATGTCCTGCTTGTTGAAACAGAGTAAACCTTGGGATAATTAATAGCAGTAACACTTCACTTTAATTAAGCGCTTGTTTAATAAAGGGCTTGTTTAATAAAGGGCTTGTTTAATTAAGGGCTTGTTTAATAAAGGGCTTGTTTAATAAAGAGTTTGTGAGGAGTTTATAGGATCAGTTTATAAGTCAAACTAAAACGCATTGGTTAACAGTCACATCCGCTCATGTATCAAAATAATCGTCACTTAACTTACCTGTCTTTCTCATCTGGCAGAACACACGTAATACACACAAATGCAATGAGTTGTCGCATAAAGCTTACTTCTTATTGTTATTATGTGAACACACGTTATAACCAAGGAAAACGTGTTCTGCATTCTCCAAGATTGGATCACTGGGAAATGCAGAGCACCCGATATGCATTCCTTCATGCTCATCATCTCATGCCATACAGGCCTTAATGCATGACTGGCATGTAGCCTTTCATCCATGGAAGACTTGATATGAAAACCCTCCTCAGTGTCTGTGGTGCACCCCGTGTCTCCTCCTTACCTGAACCCTGTGGTGGATGTGCATCGTTATTAGTCCACCAGCCTACGCCTAGACAGTAGCCCCTCATTGTCAATATCAAGTGGTACAACTACAGTCGGTTTACTGTGACATGTCAGAGAATGATGTAAATAGAGACGTTGGGGCGTGATTGATTCCACAACAGGCAGACGGGGAGTATATCATATTATTACGTAAAGACACGTCATAGTCAATAATACATCACGCTAATACAAAAACATACTATTAAAAAATATATTTAAGAGAAGGGTAGCGTCCCAAATGGTTCCATATAATGGGCCCTGGTCAAAAGTAGTGCACTCCTTTGCAAAAGAGACCCTGCTAAAATAAAGGTTAACTTAATAGGGTGCTATTTGAGACACACCAAGGTTCATCACTCATCCTCCCATCAGGATCACATCGTTGGGCTGCCACTTATCCAACAGAGGGAGGGTTACCCCACCCACAACCCAACAAAAGACCAACAAAAACCTCTCAAAGCTTTACAAGGAAAACAGATCCTGACCATCTGGCTGCAACTGGGCGGTGAAATAACACGGCTCCCTAACGAGGGGTATTCATCTGTACCTGCATGGGTCCACTGCCGGGGTGCCCAGCCCTCTAGACGGTGCCCGCAGGCCCAAAATAGCCCCTGATAATCCCTCCTGCTTCTCTGAAACACAGGCATCACTGCCATCCACCCCTGGGGCTGCAACTTCACCCGAAGCCATGCTAAGAATCTCAGCGTGCCTCAGATGCGTTCCAGAATAAACCTGCTCCCTTTCTCTTTCTCTCTCTCCCTTTCTCTCTCCCTCCTTTCTTTCTCTCTCTTTCTCTCTCCCTCATTTCTTTCTCTCTCTTTCTCTCTCCCTCCTTTCTTTCTCTCTCTTTCTCTCTCTCCCTCCTTTCTTTCTCTCTCTTTCTCTCTCCCTCCTTTCTTTCTCTCTCTTTCTCTCTCTCTCTCCCTCCTTTCTTTCTCTCTCTTTCTCTCCCTCCTTTCTTTCTCTCTCTCTCTCTCTCTCCCTCCTTTCTTTTTTTCTTTCTCTCGCTGGCTCCCTCCTTCCTTCCACTCCACTCCCTCCCTCCCTCTTCGGTGCTTGGAGAAAACACAAGCTATGTCTGAAATGTTACTGAGCTGAGTGGGATTGGAAGGGGACCTGTGAAAGGGCTTTGCAGGGGATAGGGCTGGCTTCGCCAGATGGTTTGATGTTTCTTCACCGAAGATAATGGAGTTGAAGGAGATTTAAGTGCTGGGTATGTGTGTACAGAAGGAGGCCAATGCATTTGGCTGCTGCAATCACCCAAGATCTGTTGTTCATGGCTAGCCCGATGGCTGCAGGCAGAGCTACTGTCTTAGGAATTGATCCTTGTATGATGGTGGTTTGTGTATCAAGGCCAGTTGACTTGTAACATTGGTGCCATGACTTGGATCACATGATTGGTGTAGGGTTGCAAAATTCATTTTCATCTTTCAATAAATTCACTGGTTTTCCAGAAATCCTGGTTGGAGGATTCTGGATATCATGATTATTCCCCCATGACTCCGGGGGAGCCTCCAACCGGGATTTCGGGCGAACCAGAGAATTTATTGAAAGTCCCGGAAATGTAACCCTAATCTGGTGTCCTATCATCTCTGTTAATAAAGGAGATATGGATATGTTCACTCTTCAAAGTTAATCTGGTCTTTTCAGACCTCAAAAGTGGTCTAATGTCAAGGTCACGTCTACAGGCCTCAATCCCAAAGGAATGGGAAAGATGGGCACCATCTCTCTCCCCTCTCTCTCTATTCTCTGTATGTGTGTGCTGTAATTGTCCATGCTGCCCTGCAGGTTCGATGGGCTCTGGCTTGCCTCCGTCTCCCTGTCTCTCTGTCCTCCAGAGCCAGGTGTGTGTGTCTCAAATGGCAAAATACTCCCTTTTCCCTATATAGTGCACTACTTTAGACCAGAGTCATATAGGGATACAGTGTTGTTTGGGACGCATCCAGAGTCCCAGGTTTAGCCTGCTGTCAGTCAGTTCAGGGGTGGATAGATGCCTGGCTGGGTGCAGCCAGTGTCTACGTGTCAGGACCTGCCCAGCCCCAGCTAGCTTCACGCTGTGGAGGAGCCTCTCAGGCCAGATAGCCTGGCTGTGAGGTAAACACACTTGCTCTGTGTTGACTGTGTGATTCTAGGAGGAGAGTCCTAGCAGGCCTTGTAAAGGATAATGGGAAGCAGTTATGGAGCTGGCTTTACTGTATAGTCGTGGCCAAAAGTTTTGAGAATGACACAAATATTAATTTTCACAAAGTTTGCTGCTTCAATGTCTTTAGATATTTTTGTCAGATGTTACTATAGAATACTGAAGTATAATTACAAGCATTTCATAAGTGTCAAAGGCTTTTATTGACAATTACATGAAGTTGATGCAAAGAGTCAATATTTGCAGTGTTGACCCTTCTTTTTCAAGACCTCTGTAATCCGCCCTGGCATGCTGTCAATTAACTTCTGGGCCACATCCTGACTGATGGCAGCCCATTCTTGCTTAATCAATTCTTGGAGTTTGTCGGAATTTGTGGGTTTTTGTTTGTCCACCCGCCTCTTGAGGATTGACCACAAGTTCTCAATGGGATTAAGGTCTGGGGAGTTTCCTGGCCATGGACCCAAAAGATTGATGTTTTGTTCCCCCGAGCCACTTAGTTATCACTTTTGCCTTATGGCAAGGTGCTCCATCATGCTGAAAAAGACATTGTTCGTCACCAAACTGTTCCTGGATGGTTGGGAGAAGTTGCTCTCGGAGGATGTGTTGGTACCATTCTTTATTCATGACTGTGTTCTAAGGCAGAATTGTGAGTGAGCCCACGCCCTTGGCTGAGAAGCAACCCCACACATGAATGGTCTCAGGATGCTTTACTGTTGGAATGACACAGGACTGATGGTAGCGCTCACCTTGTCTTCTCCGGACAAGCTTTTTTCCGGATGCCCCAAACAATCGGAAAGGGGATTCATCAGAGAAAATGACTTTACCCCAGTCCTCAGCAGTCCAATCCCTGTACCTTTTGCAGAATATCAGTCTGTCCCTGATGTTTTTCCTGGAGAGAAGTGGCTTCTTTGCTGCCCTTCTTGACACCAGGCCATCCTCCAAAAGGCTTTGCCTCACTGTGCGTGCAGATCCACTCACACCTGCCTGTTGCCATTCCTGAGCAAGCTCTGTACTGGTGGTGCCCCGATCCCGCAGCTGAATCAACTTTAGGAGACGGTCCTGGCGCTTGCTGGACTTTCTTGTGCGCCCTGAAGCCTTCTTCACAACAATTGAACCTCTCTCCTTGAAGTTCTTGATGATCCGATAAATGGTTGATTTAGGTGCATTCTTACTGGCAGCAATATCCTTGCCTGTGAAGCCCTTTTTGTGCAAAGCAATGATGACGGCACGTGTTTTCTTGCAAGTAACCATGGTTTACAGAGGAAGAACAATGATTCCACGCACCACCCTCCTTTTGACGCTTCCAGTCTGTTATTCGAACTCAATCAGCATGACAGAGTGATCTCCAGCCTTGTCCTCGTCAACACTCACACCTGTGTTAACGAGAGAATCACTGACATGATGTCAGCTGGTCCTTTTGTGGCAGGACTGAAATGCAGTGGAAATGTTTTTTGGGGATTCAGTTCATTGGCATGGCAAAGAGGGACTTTGCAATTAATCTGATCACTCTTCATAACATTCTGGAGTATATGCAAATTTCCATCATACAAACTGAGGCAGCAGACTTTGAAAATGTATATTTGTGTCATTCTGGCCATGACTGTACAGTCAATTGTGAAGGTGATACGTTATATATACACATAAACACAGGGAAATACAGTATCATTATCACTATGCTGGCCCTAGAGTGAGGTAATATTCATTTGTTACACAATAAGTTGAGATTAAAGGGGATAGTTAAAGGGATCATTTGAACCATGAATGTGTGTTGGTTTGACCTAACCAGTCTCCCCTTCTCCATCCATGGGCCATCTGGATGGACAACAAAGTAAAAACAATGGAGCTGCAGCTCTGTTGACATTGCAAAGCCCAGGCCCACCTCTGTGGATCGGTGGAACAGAGTGTACTGCAGGAACGGGGCCCCCTTAGAGGGGGGGCCTGACCCTGTCCGTGTGTGTGTGTGTGTGTGTGTGTGTGTGTGTGTGTGTGTGTGTGTGTGTGTGTGTGTGTGTGTGTGTGTGTGTGTGTGTGTGTGTGTGTGTGTGTGTGTGTGTGTGTGTGTGTGTGTGACCAGGTTCTAACCCATAGTCACACTGGCACAGCCTGGCACAGAACACTTGGTAAAGCCCTCCTGTGAGAAAAGACAGTTGAAGGGCTGAAGTTAAATGGAAATCCCAGGTAATAGGAACTGACATTCAGGTTTCCTCCATGAAGCTGAAATCAGTTTCAGTAGCTGAAGCTGAATTACAGTTGGAGAAAATTGGGATTATCTAATAGATGAAAACAGCATAATTTGTGTGCGTGTGTGTGTGTTTAGGGATGTATAAGTGTGTGTGTTTTTGTGCATGTCTCACACCTGATTCCAGTTGACTTCTGCCCTCTGTTCTGCAAAGACACTGAGAGCACAAAGAGTTTCATGAGGAGAGCTGAAGTTAGATCTGATAGTTTCATGAGTAGAGCTGAAGTTAGATCTGATAGTTTCATGAGGAGAGCTGAAGTTAGATCTGATAGTTTCATGAGTAGAGCTGAAGTTAGATCTGATAGTTTCATGAGGAGAGCTGAAGTTAGATCTGATAGTTTCATGAGTAGAGCTGAAGTTAGATCTGATAGTTTCATGAGTAGAGCTGAAGTTAGATCTGATAGTTTCATGAGGAGAGCTGAAGTTAGATCTGATAGTTTCATGAGGAGAGCTGAAGTTAGATCTGATAGTTTCATGAGTAGAGCTGAAGTTAGATCTGATAGTTTCATGAGGAGAGCTGAAGTTAGATCTGATAGTTTCATGAGTAGAGCTGAAGTTAGATCTGATAGTTTCATGAGTAGAGCTGAAGTTAGATCTGATAGTTTCATGAGGAGAGCTGAAGTTAGATCTGATAGTTTCATGAGTAGAGCTGAAGTTAGATCTGATAGTTTCATGAGGAGAGCTGAAGTTAGATCTGATAGTTTCATGAGTAGAGCTGAAGTTAGATCTGATAGTTTCATGAGTAGAGCTGAAGTTAGATCTGATAGTTTCATGAGGAGAGCTGAAGTTAGATCTGATAGTTTCATGAGGAGAGCTGAAGTTAGATCTGATAGTTTCATGAGGAGATGTCACGACTTCAGGCGACGTTCGGCGGTCGACGTCACCGGTCTTCTAGCCATCGCCGATCCACTTTTCATTTTCCATTTGTATTGTCTTGTCTTCCCACACACCTGGTTTCAATTCCATCAATTCCATGTTGTGTATTTAACCCTCTGTTCCCCCCATGTCCTTGTCCGGTATTGTTTATTGTAAGTGCTTGTGCACGTTATGTCTGGTGTGCGTTGGGTTATGTACCCATTTATTGATTGTTCTGTTTTCCGGTGGGTTTTTATTATTAAACTGCGCCGTTGGAAACACAGTTTTTGCTCTCCTGCGTCTGACTTCTCTGCCGCCAGTACGCCCCCCTTACAGAATACCGGACCGAACTTATGGAGTCAGCAGGAACAGGTACCCCGGGTATAAGGGTGGAGGAGCACGTCCGGGAGCACGCAGCAATGCTCCACCATCTTGGCACCGCCATGGCCTGCGTTGTCCAGACAATGGACCGCTGGGAGAGACAGGGAGTTCTCCCAGCGCCTCCACCAGCACAGCCGGGGTCTCCACAACGCGCCCCCCCCTTCTCCTGGTCCCAGTGGGATTCGTCTCTCCCTTCCCCAGGAATACAATTGGACGGCTGCGAACTGCCAGGGGTTTCTCTTGCAGCTGGACTTGTACCTGGCAACCGTCCACACGGCTCCTTTGGGCCGTGAGAGGGTGTCCGCCCTCGTCTCGTGCCTCACCGGGAAAGCCCTGGAGTGGGCAAACGCCGTGTGGAGAGAGGGAGATGCAGCGTTGGACCAGTTTGAGGGGTGAACCCCTATTCCATCTGAGGCAGGGGACGAGGAGCGCCCAGCGGCTGCCGGCGCGGGATGGAACGACAGGGCCCTGATCGACCATTATCGCTGCAGTCTGCGCGAGGACGTCCGTCGGGAGTTGGCCTGCAGAGACACCACCCTCACGTTCGACCAGCTGGTGGACCTGTCCTTCCGGCTGGAAAACCTGCTGGCTGCCCGCGGACGTTCAGATTGGGGTCTGTGGGTTCCATCCCCCCGCACCCCCTCTCCGATATCCATGGAGCTGGGAGGGGCGGTGCGGAGGGAGACAGGAGAGGGTTCCAGCTCGTGCACCATCTGTGGCCGCAGAGGTCACACTGCCGGTCAGTGCTGGGTTGGTTCCTCTGGGTATCGAGGCAGCAGGCAGGGCGCTCTTGCGTCACCCCAGGTGAGCCGGCACCATTCTCACCCAGAGCCCTCTGTCACACATATGTTTGTGTATGTAACTTCTGAGTTTTCCCTGCATTCCCAGCATAAGGCGCTCGTCAATTCAGGCGCGGCTGGGAATTTTATAGATAGTTCGTTCGCCCATAGTTTAGGTATCCCCATTGTTCCCGTGGCTGTGCCTTTCCCCGTTCACGCCTTAGATAGTCGACCATTAGGGTCCGGGTTGACCAGGGAGGCCACCGCTCCTCTGGGCATGGTGACGCAGAGGGGAGAATTAGTCTCTTCCTTATTGACTCTCCTGCGTTTCCCGTGGTGCTAGGCCTACCCTGGTTAGTTTGTCATGACCCCACTGTTTCTTGGCCACAGAGGGCTCTCACTGGGTGGTCGCGAGAGTGCTCGGAAGGTGTTTAGGGGTTTCCGTTGGAGCTACTACGGCGGAGAGTCCAGACCAGGTCTCCATCGTGCGCATTCCCCCTGAATATGCCGATTTGGCTCTCGCCTTCTCCAAAAGGAAGGCGACTCAATTACCACCCCATCGACGGGGCGATTGCGCGATAAATCTCCTGGTAGATAGGAGTCACATGCATCCCCTCTCTCAGGCGGAGACGGAGGCTATGGAAACATATGTCTCCGAATCCCTGCGTCAGGGGTACATTCGGTCATCCACTTCACCCGCCTTCTCGAGTTTCTTTTTTGTGAAGAAGAAGGAGGGAGGTCTGCGCCCGTGTATTGACTATCGGGGTCTGAACCAGATCACGGTGAGGTATAGTTACCCGCTACCGCTCATAGCCACAGCGATTGAGTCAATGCACGGGGCGTGCTTCTTCACCAAACTAGATCTCAGGAGCGCTTACAACCTGGTGTGTATCCGGGAGGGAGACGAGTGGAAGACGGCTTTCAGTACCACCTCAGGGCACTAGGAGTTCCTCGTCATGCCGTATGGGTTGATGAATGCGCCATCAGTCTTCCAGGCCTTTGTAGACGGGATTTTCAGGGACCTGCACGGGCAGGGTGTAGTGGTGTATATTGATGACATTCTGATATACTCCGCTACACACGCCAAGCATTTGTTCCTGGTGCGCAGGGTGCTTGGTCGCCTTTTGAAGCATGACCTGTACGTCAAGGCTGAGAAGTGCCTGTTCTTCCAGCAGTCCGTCTCCGTCCTAGGGTACCGCATTTCCACCTCAGGGGTGGAGATGGAGAGTGACCGCATTTCAGCCGTGCGTAATTGGCCGACTCCCACCACGGTAAAGGAGGTGCAGCGGTTCTTAGGGTTTGCCAACTACTACCGGAGGTTTATCCGGGGTTTTGGTCAGGTAGCGACTCCCATTACCTCACTGCTGAAGGGGGGCCCGGTGCGTTTGCAGTGGTCGGGTGAGGCGGACAGGGCTTTTGGTCACCTGAGGGCTCTGTTTACCTCGGCTCCCGTGCTGGCCCATCCGGATCCCTCTTTGGCGTTCATAGTGGAGGTGGACGCGTCCGAGGCTGGGATAGGAGCTGTGCTCTCTCAGCGCTCGGGTACGCCACCGAAGCTCGGCCCCTGTGCCTTCTTCTCGAAGAAGCTCAGCCCGGAGGAGCGAAACTATGATGTGGGGGACCGGGAGCTGTTGGCTGTCATCAAGGCTCTGAAGGCGTGGAGACATTGTCTTGAGGGGGCTCAACACCCTTTCCTCATCTGGACTGACCACCACAATCTGGAGTACATCCGGGCAGCGAGGAGACTGAACCCTCACCAGGCAAGGTGGGCCATGTTTTTCACCAGTTTTGTGTTTACCCTTTCCTACAGACCAGGCACCCAGAATGTGAAGTCAGACGCATTGTCCCGGCTGTATGACACAGAGGAGCGGCCCATGGATCCCACTCCCATACTCCCCGCCTCCTTCCTGGTGGCGCCGGTAGTGTGGGAGCTGGACGCGGACATTGAGCAGGCATTACGTGCAGAGCCCGCTCCCGTCCAGTGTCCCGCTGGGCGTATGTACGTCCCGTCTGCTGTTCGTGACCGGTTGATCTATTAGGCCCACACATCACCCTCCTCTGGTCATCCTGGGATCAGTCGGACAGTGCGCTGTTTGAGCGGGAGGTACTGGTGGCCTACCTTGGCTAAGGACGTGAGGGTTTATGTTTCCTCCTGCTCGGTGTGCGCCCAGTGTAAGGCTCCTAGGCACCTGCCCAGAGGGAAGCTACACCCCTTACCCGTTCCACAACGGCCTTGGTCGCACCTGTCGGTGGATTTTCAAACCAATCTCCCCCTCACAGTGTAACACCGAGATCCTGGTCGTTGTGGATCGGTTTTCGAAGTCCTGTCGTCTCCTCCCTCTGCCCAGTCTCCCTACGGCCCTCCAGACTGCGGAGGCCCTGTTTACACACGTCTTCCGGCACTATGGGGTGCCTGAGGATATAGTGTCTGATCGAGGTCCCCAATTCACGTCTAGGGTCTGGAAGACGTACATGAAACGTCTGGGGGTCTCGATCAGCCTTACTTCAGGGTTTCTCCCCTAGAGTAATGTGCAGGTGGAGAGAGTAAACCAGGATGTGGGCAGGTTTCTGCGGTCCTATTGCCAGGACCGGCCGGGGGAGTGGGTAGCGTTCGTGCCCTGGGCCGAGATGGCACAGAACTCGCTTCGCCACTCCTACACTAACCTCTCTCCCTTCCAGTGCGTACTGGGGTACCAGCCGGTTCTGGCACCGTGGCATCAGAGTCAGACCGAGGCTCCTGTGGTGGATGACTGGTTCAGGCGCGCGGAGGAGACATGGGAAGCTGTCCGTGTTCACCTACAGCGGGCCGTGCTGCGCCAAAAAGAGAACGCGGACCGCCACCGCACCGGGGGACCGGGTCTGGCTCTCGACCCAAAACCTTTTTGTGTTGTAAGTGCTTGTGCACGTTATGTCTGGTTTGCGTCGGGTTATGTACCCATTTATTGATTGTTCTGTTTTCCGGTGGGTTGTTATTATTCAACTGCGCCGTTGGAAACACAGTTTTTGCTCCCCCCTCTGTCGTTAATAGTGGTATGTCACTGGACAGCCTGACAGTACAGAGAGTTTGTAAACAATACATTACTCTGAAAGGTTATTCATCTAAGATTTCCTCAAAACAAGGTCCAGCCAACTGTTTCCTCTCCCCTGCCGTTTCTGTTATTCTTCCATTTTGACGGTCCCAGAGCCCTGGGAGAGCTGCTAGTGGGCCCTCAGCCACCAGGAATAGCATGGACAGCTAGTGGACTCGCAGGGCCAGGCCCCCTGCATTGTTTGTTCTCATATCTGTTTGGAATGAGGCTTTTAGAGGTTGATGTTTAACCACACGTTATCTGGTCAAACAGCTGAGGACTTCTACCTCCCTTCCCCAGATAGTGTGGTGTGTTAGTTCTGGGTGGTTGCTGTTCAAGCTTTCGTTCTAGTCAGTCGAACATGAAATTGAGCTAGTGCCCATTCATGACATGCCTTGACATTGGAGGTGAGGAGGACACTCGTCATAGCAAGTGAAGGTGCCCCAGAGTTAACAGAAAAGTCTTATGTCTTCAGCTCTTCATCTCTTCAGTGGCCAATAAACCTGGAGTGTACACAGACAGAATCATATGTTCACTATTGGTTCTCATTCTTGGATGTTAAAATGTAAAAAATAAACAAATAATAATATTTCACAATATTTTTGAAAAAGGTCCAAAATATTGCACCTTTAAAGATGTATCTATTTCCGCTGAAAAATTCACCATGTATGCCATTGCCAAATGTACTAAAGCCAACCTGCTGGCCCTATCATTTCTCATTTCATGAAGGAATGTGCAGTATACTTAATCATTCAAATGGTTGAGCTTTTCTGTGATGTAATGACAATATAACGACAATGTTATGACAGTGTTGTAATGAACGATCAATTCATTTAATGGAACTGGTTTCCATAGAGCTGTTTTGACTGTGTTTTGTATGTGTGTGTGTGTGTGTGTGTGTGTGTGTGTGTGTGTGTGTGTGTGTGTGTGTGTGTGTGTGTGTGTGTGTGTGTGTGTGTGTGTGTGTGTGTGTGTGTGTGTGCGTGTGTGTGTGTGCGTATGTGCATGTGTGTGAGTCTGTGCATGTATCTGTGTCTGCGTGCGTGTCTGTCCCTCAGGGGAGGAGGTGGACCTCCTGGACACGAGCCTGACAGAGATCCCCCCGTTGAGGAAGGCCACTAAGGACAACCCATGGCTGGGGCCCAAGGAGAGCGCTATGCGCCAGCACCGACAGGAGATGAAGACCAAGATGAAGAGTAACAAGCCGGAGGACCCCAAAACTCCCCGCGGCAAGCAGGTTAGTAAACACCTAGTAGTAAACAGTTAGGCTACATCCCAAATAGCACCCTATTCCCTTAATATAATTATCCTTATATAGGGAATAGGGTGCCATTTGAGACGCTACCTTAGTAAACCGAGACCATTAGTGGATCGCATCTGTTAGTAAACAGTTAGTGAACCTGGGATCATGATTAGCAGTGTCCATGTCCCTTTAGGAAGGAGTCGGTCTTAACAGAACCTAGTGCACTGCTGCCATCTTCTGGAGCAGACCTGATGGTGTCCAGCAGCTAACAATGTCTTACTGCCAATTTGCACAGTTAAGGCCAGCTTTTTCAATCGGAAAATGTAGGTAAGCATTTCTATTGGACAAGATAGCCCTCCGTTTGACAACATCTGCCCCCATTTGAAGCGTACTGAACGTGACTATGGGGAAGATGTAAATGTTTCACACATGACAGTACAAGACCCTACTGTTGAAAACTCTGTATTGTTTCCTTGAAGTCGAGCCTGGCGTTCTGTTGTAGACCGACCTAGAAAAATTCTTTGGTAGCACTTTATAATAACACCTTGTAATAAAGCATTTATAATGGATTAATAAATAGTTTATTCATCATTACGCCCACATTTGTAAATGTTAGTAAGCCAGGTATTCACATATTTATGAATAACTATGTCATAATAATTAACACGATCGTTCATAAGATGTTTAATATCGGTCCTTATAAACCATCTACTAATCATTAGTTAAGTTGTTTTGTGGGGCCTCATTTAAAGTGAGCGCTATTTATACTTTATAAATGCTTTGTAAATGTTTTGAGTGACCAGTGTAATTTCTCACAAAATGATGGACATGCCATTGGTAGACATTCCAGCACTACCTGAATAAACGCTTCACTAATCTATTATAAGCGCTTTATTTCAAGGTGTTATTATAAACTACTACCAGTACTTATTTTCCCACATTGAGTGATTTTCCTTGAGGATAATGATTTTGGCATTTCACGGATGCCAAGTTTAAAATAGAACCATTTACCCCGGATATTAGCGAGTCTTGGCAACACATCAAAACCCATCAGGAGAGACTGTAAGTGCAAAAAAATGAACATTCCAATTGTTTTACTATTGATGAAGCCATAACACCTAGAGAAAGAGGGCGATCAGGTGCTTTGGCAATAATCCATGAATAGAATTAGTCATGCAAATATAATTTACTCTCAGTTATACCTGTGAGGGAAACATTATTCATTTTCATGTGAATTAATAATTGTATTCTATATTTTGGTAGTGCTGTTCATTTCATTTCCTGTGGATTATTATTCCTCCGAGAATCCAGCTCTTAACCTTTGAAGATGATTTTGGAGAATGTTTTATTTATTTTCTCAAACAGTGGTCTGAAGGTATTGCTGGGTCATTAATCATGTAGTCTCCCTAGGCCGACGGTTTGCCTCCCACAATGTATCCAGTGTTCCAGCACACATGTCTGCTGACAGTACCAGCATCGGTTGGGACAAGAGGCGGAAATGGGACTCGAGCAGGAAATCAGTCCAGAGCCTTTCCGTTCATGTCCTGACGCAAACATTAGCCTACCACCGGACACAAAATGTGTATTTTAGCTAGATATTTTCAATGAGTGTATTTGACAAGTGAGTTGTTTGCTTGTGCCATGACAGCTAACGTTAGCATTACAAGTTTACAACGTTGTTTGCTTGTGCCATGACAGCTAACGTTAGCATTACAAGTTTACAACGTTGTTTGCTTGTGCCATGACAGCTAACGTTAGCGTTACAAGTTTACAACGTTGTTTGCTTGTGCCATGACAGCTAACGTTAGCGTTACAAGTTTACAACGTTGTTTGCTTGTGCCATGACAGTTAACGTTAGCGTTACAAGTTTACAACGTTGTTTGCTTGTGCCATGACAGCTAACGTTAGCGTTACAAGTTTACAACGTTGTTTGCTTGTGCCATGACAGCTAACGTTAGCATTACAAGTTTACAACGTTGTTTGCTTGTGCCATGACAGTTAACGTTAGCGTTACAAGTTTACAACGTTGTTTGCTTGTGCCATGACAGTTAACGTTAGCGTTACAAGTTTACAACGTTGTTTGCTTGTGCCATGACAGCTAACGTTAGCGTTACAAGTTTACAACGTTGTTTGCTTGTGCCATGACAGCTAACGTTAGCATTACAAGTTTACAACGTTGTTTGCTTGTGCCATGACAGCTAACGTTAGCGTTACAAGTTTACAACGTTGTTTGCTTGTGCCATGACAGCTAAAGTTAGCGTTACAAGTTTACAACGTTGTTTGCTTGTGCCATGACAGCTAACGTTAGCGTTACAAGTTTACAACGTTGTTTTTCACGAGCAGAAATCCCGTCTGCATTTTAAGCCCGTCCAAACCAAACTCGTAATATATTCTGAAGAGCACCCTCCCCGGAGTTGAGGTAGATATGTACATATAGCTAGAAATAAGCAAACAGATAGTACACAGTAGCAGAAGCGTATGTGATGAGTCAAAAACGTTAGTGCAAAAAAGGTCAATGCAGATAGTCCGGGTAGCTATTTGGTTAACTATTCAAATAATTATTTAGCAGCCTCATGGCTTGGGGGTAGAAGTTTAGAGTCCTGTTGGTTCCAGACTTGGTGCAACGGTACTACTTGCCGTGCGGTAGCAGAGAGAACGGTCTATGACTTGGGTGGCTGGAGTCTGACAATTTTTAGAGCCTTCCTCTGACACCGCCTGGTATAGAGGTCCTGGATGGCAGGGAGCTCGGCCCCAGTGTAATAGTCAGAGACTATTAATCATGTGACTGGTGTTGCCTGTTGCTTCAAGGTCTGAGATTTACCAGACTATTAATCATGTGACTGGTGTTGCCTGTTGCTTCAAGGTCTGAGATTTCCCAGGCTATTAATCATGTGACTGGTGTTGCCTGTTGCTCCAAGGTCTGAGATTTCCCAGGCTATTAATCATGTGACTGGTGTTGCCTGTTGCTCCAAGGTCTGAGATTTCCCAGGCTATTAATCATGTGACTGGTGTTGCCTGTTGCTTCAAGGTCTGAGATTTACCAGACTATTAATCATGTGACTGGTGTTGCCTGTTGCTTCAAGGTCTGAGATTTCCCAGGCTATTAATCATGTGACTGGTGTTGCCTGTTGCTCCAAGGTCTGAGATTTCCCAGGCTATTAATCATGTGACTGGTGTTGCCTGTTGCTCCAAGGTCTGAGATTTCCCAGGCTATTAATCATGTGACTGGTGTTGCCTGTTGCTTCAAGGTCTGAGATTTACCAGACTATTAATCATGTGACTGGTGTTGCCTGTTGCTTCAAGGTCTGAGATTTCCCAGGCTATTAATCATGTGACTGGTGTTGCCTGTTGCTCCAAGGTCTGAGATTTCCCAGGCTATTAATCATGTGACTGGTGTTGCCTGTTGCTCCAAGGTCTGAGATTTCCCAGGCTATTAATCATGTGACTGGTGTTGCCTGTTGCTCCAAGGTCTGAGATTTCCCAGGCTATTAATCATGTGACTGGTGTTGCCTGTTGCTTCAAGGTCTGAGATTTCCCAGGCTATTAATCATGTGACTGGTGTTGCCTGTTGCTTCAAGGTCTGAGATTTCCCAGGCTATTAATCATGTGACTGGTGTTGCCTGTTGCTTCAAGGTCTGAGATTTCCCAGGCTATTAATCATGTGACTGGTGTTGCCTGTTGCTTCAAGGTCTGAGATTTCCCAGGCTATTAATCATGTGACTGGTGTTGCCTGTTGCTTCAAGGTCTGAGATTTCCCAGGCTATTAATCATGTGACTGGTGTTGCCTGTTGCTCCAAGGTCTGAGATTTCCCAGGCTATTAATCATGTGACTGGTGTTGCCTGTTGCTCCAAGGTCTGAGATTTCCCAGGCTATTAATCATGTGACTGGTGTTGCCTGTTGCTCCAAGGTCTGAGATTTCCCAGGCTATTAATCATGTGACTGGTGTTGCCTGTTGCTCCAAGGTCTGAGATTTCCCAGGCTATTAATCATGTGACTGGTGTTGCCTGTTGTGTACTGTAGATTCAGTGTCAGCAGGAGCTGGACCAGGTGCTGGAGAGGATATCTAAGATGCCCTTCAGAGATAACCGAGGCCCACTGGAAGACCTGTATGCCCTGCACATCCCCAACTGTGACAAGAGGGGGCAGTATAACCTCAAACAGGTGACTACACCCTGCACATCCCCAACTGTGACAGAGGGGGCAGTGTAACCTCAAACAGGTGACTACACCCTGCACATCCCCAACTGTGACAGAGGGGGCAGTGTAACCTCAAACAGGTGACTACACCCTGCACATCCCCAACTGTGACAAGAGGGGGCAGTATAACCTCAAACAGGTGACTACACCATGCACATCCCCAAATGTGACAAGAGGGGGCAGTGTAACCTCAAACAGGTGACTACACCCTGCACATCCCCAACTGTGACAAGAGGGGGCAGTGTAACCTCAAACAGGTGACTACTCACTCTTACTCTATGGCCCAGAAGCATCCACACACAGACACACACACAAACACATGTTCATTCTGTGTTTCAGTGTAAGATGTCTCTGCACGGCCAGAGGGGGGAGTGCTGGTGCATCAACCCACACACCGGTCGGCCCATCCCATCAGCACCGACCGTGAGGGGAGACCCAAACTGCAGCCAGTACCTTAGAGGACCAGAGATGGACACCCTCGCCTCAGCCCAGAAATAGTACGGCCCTGATTCTCCCTTTGATCGGCCTGAGTCTTAAAACACAACAGAGGAAGCAGTACTCTAAACACTTAAGTAAGCTATCAAAATGTTTCTGTTTCTGTGTATAGTTTTGTTTGGTATTAAGTCAATTCTCAGCGATATCGTACAATGTAACCACCATAATGTGTCTTGGCTTGAGAACAAATTCCACTGCAAGGGCATAGGATGTGACAAGCAACAAAGATGAAATCCATTCTTCTTTGCAATTTCAAAGGAAGTCAGTGTTTAACTGGTATTTTCATTGATCTCTCTCTCTTTCCCTCCTCTCGTAGCTTTTCTGTGGTGAACAAAGTCTAATGAGAAGAATGTTTACTATGGGCTGAATTCTAACTAGAAATCTGTGTGTCCATCTCAGACTTTTGTGTAAAAATCAAGCATTGATGTCAATGGGCTATTTGCACGTAAATTCCAATGATATGCACATTTGGCAATTAGTATTCACCCCTATGGACCTCTTGTATTCAATGTATCTGTTGTAGGGTATCTAGAGAAATGTTATCATGAAAAAATGATTTGAGTTATTTGAAAGGTGAATATGTGAAGCATAAAACAAAACGGTGAATTGACGCTTTAAGGGATTAGTGTCTTTCTTACTTAGTGTTTGCATGGCTGTGTTTACACTGGTAGCCCAATTCTAATATTTTGCCACCGATTCGTCTTTTGACCAATCAGATCAGATCTTCTGCGTGTGTAAACGCAGCCCAAGTGTCTTACTTTCTGGTGCTGGGAAGTGAACATGTCAAATGTTTGGTGGTTGTCTACTCAACTCCGCCTACCGTTTGTTTGTTTTACTGTGTTCTACGCCTTCAGGTTGGTAGGCTACTAAAACTATGAACCCTACCTTCTATAGCCTTTGGAATACACATACGTCTTCTATACACTGTAGGAAAACCACATAGACAAAGTGTTGTTGTTACAAACACAAATACACGTTTTTAGATTTTCTCGTTAATAGGAACACAAATAGAAATGTAGAATTGTTTTGTGATAAAGAACGTCTTGTTATAAGATGAAGTACGTGATTAAATGGATGGTAACTTCCTGTACGTTGATTGTGTATTCATTCGGGCTTATGCCCTGGTATCTTTTGTCTCATTTTCTTACTGGAGGTCTAGGTGTAGATAAGCCATCGTATTTCATGGTACAACCCATTTCATGGTACAACCCATTTCATGATTACAGCCCAGTTCAAAGCAAAACCCACATGATTGTCTATGTTCAGGTGTTTCATGGCGGTTGGCAGACACTGCTTTGTATGTATGGAAATTCTTCTACGTTTCTTTATGTGGTATGGTAGCTATGGTAACTGGATCTTCTGGTAGACAATCATTTGAAGCCAGCAGCAGGTGTATAGGGAACTTGCATTAAGGCTTACAAATAGCGTTTCCCCTAAATTGGCAGGTTTTCCAGAAATCCTCATTGGAGGATTCTGGATTTCCTGCTTATTCCCTCCTGAATCTGGGAATCTTCCAACTGGGATTTCTGGAAAATCTGGCAATTTTGGGGAAAGTTACCGGAATTTTGCAACCCTACTTCCACAGCATAGAGCAAACAAAAGACATAACAAACCTTCCCATACATCAATACATAACTTTATTTAAATAAATGCTTTGTCGTTACAAAAAAGACAAGGTTAAAGTACATCAATTACACAGTGAATAAATATGACATATCTGTTATATTCACATAGATTTGTTAGTAACACTTCACTTAAAGCCAACAGGTGTATTGCATTGAAAGAATTGTCATAAGCATGTATGACCCTCTTATAACGTCTTACCATCGTCTCTGATGGACCCTGACTAAACAGATATTTTCAGCCTGTTCAAAAATTGCAGCAAAGAAGCATTATACCGATTGACTTTGAGTAAATTGTTACCTATTTGCTTTTTTATCACGAATATGGAATGTTTGAGATTTCATGGTCTTTCATACAAGCCAGCTTAAGACTGAGTTGAGAAACCTTTCCAAGTCTCCTATGCATTCTAGTGGCAGGCATAGGCTGTACACACATCCCCTGTCAAAGCTATTGGCATGTTACCATACCATGAAAAAAGGGATGTCTATTTCAAGGAATGTCAACAAAATATCTGACAAATGTTTTGAGCTTCAATAAAATCAGTTGACGTCTGATTGAACATCATGTTCACAAACGGGACGTAGGATCAAAAAGTATCATCACGGCCTTATATCGTGGAGACTTATATCTTCACACTCGTCAACTCATGGGTCTCTAGCAACCAATCTCCACATCCACATACTGCTAAAATGTCCTCGTTCAACGACAAGGCCTGATAATCTGGATGTAAATCTGGATTCAAAGTCATGAGAGAGAGAGAAGGCACTGAGATTTCCATAGAAACCCAAAGATCCACACCTTTCCAGGGGTCATACAGTAGAGTCCTAGGCAGAAGACTGTGTTGTGGTCAGACAGGAGGCTACGAGAAGCCAATAGAAACGGCGTGCAACATTTGCATGCGATTTGAGCCTGTGTTGGACTTTTCAAAGCACCTGTACTTTCTTGGCTGTCGTTTATAAACGACAAAACAAGCAAATGACTGTCATGATGTGTTTTTGAGGTGATCTTTTTTCTATACTTGACGGAAGGTAAGGCACAATACAGACTACTAAAGGAGAAAGTATAGGAGGCACACACACACACAGTAATTTCATACAGTCACCCCTATGAAACTATATTGAGACACAACCCATCAGAAGTAGCAGTTGATGGGTTTATTAAGATAGCTACTGTAACTACCCTGTAACAACCTACTGTATACGAGCAGTTACTAGTTCTTAAGACCCTCAACTCAGAACAATCTGTGAGACAAAGTGGAAGAAAGGCAGGACTGAAAAAAGCTCTTCTCATCTCATCGCACTCAGAAGGACATATAAGGACATAGACCCAAACTGAGACAGTAAAGTACTTTCAATCACTGAGGTTCTCTTGTAGGGAAGTGCTCTGAAGGGACAAACATTTGGACCAAGAGAACAGTTACGTTTAAATACGACCCCAGATTACTGTGCTCCCCAGTAAAGAGTTCCTGTCAACATCACGATAACAACATTGGTGAAAAAGATGAGCTTTACTCTTTAGCCTTAAAATGTTATTTAAACAGAATCTAATATAATTTATACCAGAGAACATTGTTATATGTGCTTTAAAGGGAGGTTATAGGTCATCTCAGTATAGGTGGATGTATAGTTTAAAACCATGTGCATGTACTGTATCTGTGCCCTGCTTTCCTGATTTGATTGGCTTTTGCATATTTTGCATGTACATGTGATTTGCAGGAGTAGGGGTAAAGGGAGGCGGGCCTTGGCTCATGTCAGGTGAGCAAATTGGCCATCGCTCATTCGTTTTTGTTGCTGTTGCTCTCCGGGTCTTTGCACTGGATGTCCACTCCACTGTAGTCAGTGCCAGGGAGCTGCACGCCAAAACGGTCCACACACCAACAGATCCCCCGCTTCCGCCCACGTGATGGTTTACACTGCAGGAGGAGAGGAAATAGCAGGGAATAAGATGCAATACAATGAAATTAAATAGAATAGGATAGAATAAAATAGGATAGAATGTGATAGGAATACAATTAAATGAAATAGAATAGGATAGAATAAAATAGGATAGAATAGGATAGAATAGGATATAATAGAATAGGATAGGCTATAATAGTATAAGATAGAATGGAATAAGATAGAATAGGATCAAATGAATAGAATATGATAGAATAGAATAGGATACAATAGTATAGGATAGAATAGTCCATGGGTACCTGCTTGTGCTTGAAGAATCCCTTCTTGTCACAGTTGGGAAGGTATAGGGACAGAGCTAGGACTCTAGATGTGTTTTTCATCCTCTGAATGATCCCGTCCAGCTTTCTCCTGCAGGGTCCCTACACACATACAGGGTCATAGTTTAGGGCAAGTATGGCGTGGGTTGGTGCGTGTGTGTCTGTGTGTGTGTGTGTGTGTCTGCGTGTTTGTCTGCATATACACTGTATACACATATGTTCAACTTACAAACTCAGGCTGCAGTTTGTCCAGGGCGAGGGTTGAGTAGTCAAGGCTGCTGACAGAGTGGAGCTTGGCCTGCTGTCTCTTGCGGTCTTTAGCCTGTCTCATGGCCTGAGCCTTGCGGCTGCTGATGTGGTCTCTGCCCCCGTACAGAGGCACCTTGGCCTGGGGCAGCAGGGACTCTGGAACCTCTGCTAACATAGCTTCCTCTGGAGAATAACCGTCTGGGGAGACAGAGAGTCAGAGAGGATGATGATGGTGGTCGCGGTGGTGGTGAGGAAGAGGAGCAGGAGGAAGAGGAGGAGGTGAAGGGGAGGAGGAAGAGGAGGAGGAGGAAAAAGAGGAGGAAGAGGAGGGGGAGGAGGGGGAGGAACAAGAGCAAGAGGGGGAGCAAGAGGAGGAGGAGGAGGAGGAGGAGGAGCAGGTAGGAAGAGTGGGATACTGTCAAGGTCTTCCACATCGGTGCAGATGAAGGAAAAGAGTTGAAGAGAGGCAGCGGGTTTAGACAGAGCCTCTCCTAACACTAGAGGGAGACCTTGAGGTTTTCCTAATCAAGAAATCTCCAGCTGACTCATACAATGTGTGCCTACTTCTCACATGGTTAGTCAGTGGTTAAGGGAGTTATTCGCCACAGTCCATTTACAAGCATTTCTCCATTCTCTTAATCTGACCCTCTTCTCTCTTTCCCCCACCCGTTGGTGGAAAAAGTACCCAACTGTCATACATGAGTAAAAGTAAAGATACCTTCATAGAAAATGACTCAAGAAAAAGTGACCCAGTAAAATATTACTTGAGTAAAAGTCTAAAAGTATTTGGATTTAAATATACTTAGGTATCAAAAGTAAAACTGTAAATCGTTTCAAATTCCATATATTAAGCAAACCAGACAGCACCATTTGCATTTGTATTTCTTTATGTATGGATAGCCAGGGGCACACTCCAACACTCAGACATCATTTGTATTTCTTTATGTATGGATAGCCAGGGGCACACTCCAACACTCAGACATCATTTGTATTTCTTTATGTATGGATAGCCAGGGGCACACTCCAACACTCAGACATCATTTGTATTTCTTTATGTATGGATAGCCAGGGGCACAATCCAACACTCAGACATCATTTGTATTTCTTTATGTATGGATAGCCAGGGGCACAATCCAACACTCAGTCATCATTTGTATTTCTTTATGTATGGATAGCCAGGGGCACAATCCAACACTCAGACATCATTTGCAAACAAAGCATGTGTGTTCAGTGAGTCCGTCAGATCAGAGGCAGTAGGGATGACCAGGGCTGTTCTCTTGGGAAGTGAGTCAATTGAAGTGGTGGAAAAAGTACCCAAATGTCATACTTGAGTAAAAGTAAAGATACCTTAAAAGAAAATGGCTCAAGTAAAAGTAAAAGTCACCCAGTAAAATTCTCCTTGAGTAAAAATCTAAAAGTATTTGGTTTAAAATATACTTAAGTATCAAAAATAAAAGTATACATCATTTCAAATTCCTTATATTAAGCAAACCAGATGGCACCATTTTTTAAATGTATTTTATTTACGGAAAGCCAGGGTCACACTCCAACACTAAGACGTAATTTACAAACAAAGCATTTGTGTTTAGTGAGTCCGCCAGATCAGGTAGTAGGGATGACCAGGGATGTTCGGTTGATAAGTGCGTGAATTGGACTATTTTCCTGTCCTGCTAAGCACTCAAAATGTAACGACTTCCTTTGGGTGTCAAGGAAAAGGTATGGAGTAAAAAGTACAGTATTTTCTTAAGGAATGTAGTGAAGTAAAGGTAAAAGTAGTCAAAAATAGCAATAGTAAAGTAAAGTACAAATACCCCAAAAAACTACTTAAGTAGTACTTAAGTATTTTACACCACTGCTCCCACCCTCTATCTGGCTCTCTCCTGCCTCTCTTCCAACACTCTCTCCTTTTAAACTGGACAACTACAATTCTTGTGTACATATTTACTCATTTATGGCATTGAATTGACTCCATATAATATATGGAGTGGCTGGCATTGAATTCACTCCATATAATATTTGGAGTGATGAATGCCATGAATCAGTTAATACTGTATGTATACAAGATTTGTACTGGAGTTGTACACTGGAGTTGTTGCATGCGAGGTGGAGATTTCCTTTTGCAGAGTCCCTGGCTTGTAGCTGGAGCTAAGAGGGAGCAAAATGTAAACTGTGACATAGCTGGATTAGGGCCAAGAGAGTGGTGTGGTCTATCATGTCAATGCAACAGTCCTCTCAAGTCAATGCTTGGCACATGCAATGGAAGACATGACTTTTAAACTGGGTCATCCAATGAACATACAGCATTCTACACCTCTCTCTCTCTCTCTCTCTCTCTCTACCCCTTGTCTGTGAATGACAAATGTGAACAGCTCCTATAAAACTGTCAAGAATCCCTGGGTCTTGCCAAATCCAAATGTCCACATCTCTACATGCATATTTCAGCAACCCACTTCATCTGTCAAAAAGATATTAACAATGACTAAAGATAGACCATATGCAGCAGGTACAGATCTATAAGCATAAGGAATATTTCATTACAACAAAGTTAAAAGAGTTATATAATACATAAGAGTTATAACAGTTACATATTATAGAAGAGTTATGAGTTATATATTATATAAGAGTTATAAAAGTTAAATATTATATAAGAGTTATAAGAGTTATATATTATATAAGAGTTATATATTATATAAGAGTTATAAAAGTAATATATTACATAAGAGTTATCTTCTTATGGCTGCAGGGGCAGTATTGAGTAGCTTGGATGAAAGGTGCACAGAGGTGCCCAGAGTAAACGGCCTGCTCCTCAGTCATAGTTGCTAATATATGCATAGTATTATTAGTATTGGATAGGAAACACTCTGAAGTTTCTAAAACTGTTTGAATTATGTCTGTGAGTATAACAGAACTCATATGGCAGGCAAAACCCTGAGAAACAATCCTAACAGGAAGTGGAAATTCTGAGGCTGGTAGATTTTCAACCAAGCTCCCATTGAAATCACAGCGAGATATGGATGAGTTTTCACTTCCTACGGCTTCCACTAGATGTCAACAGTCTGTAGAACTTTGTCTGATGACTCTAATGTGAAGGGGGGCCGGATGAGAGGAGAATTAGTCAGGTCTGCCATGAGGTGACCATTCTTTGACCATGCGGGTTCACATGAGAGGGAGCTCCGTTCCATCGCTCATCTGAAGTCAATGTAATTCTCCTGTTGGAACGTTATTCAAGATTTATGTTAAAAACATTCTAAAGATTGATTCAATACATCGTTTGACATGTTTCTACGGACTGTTACGGAACTTTTGGACATTTCGTCAGGTTTAGTGAATGCGCTTCCCTGACGTTGGATTTGTATACCAAACACGCGACAAAAATAGCAATTTGGACATAAATGATGGACATTACCAAAAAAAACGAAAATTTCTTGTGGAAGTGGGAGACCTGGGAGTGCATTCCGACGAAGATCAGCAAAGGTAAGTGAAGATTTATAATGCTTTTTATGAGTTTTGTTGACTGCACAATTTGGGCGGGTAACTGTATGGCTTGCTTTTGTGGCTGAACGCTGTTTTCAGATTATTGAATATTGTGTTTTGCCGTAAAGCTTTTTGAAATCTGACACAGCGGTTGCATTAAGAACAAGTGTATCTTTAATTCTATGTAAAACATGTATCTTTCATCAAAGTTTATGATGAGTATTTATGTTATTTGACGTAGCTCTCTGCAATTTCTCCGGATATTTTGGAGGCATTTCTGAACATGGCGCCAATGTAAACGGAGATTTTTGGATATAAATATGAACTTAATCGAACAAGACATATATGTATTGTGTAATATGAAGTCCTATGAGTGTCATCTGATGAAGATCATCAAAGGTTATTGATTAATTTTATCTCTATTTGTGCTTTTTGTGACTCCTCTCTTTGGCTGGAAAAATGGCAGAATTTTTCTTTGAGTTGGTGGTGACCTAACATAATCGTTTGTGGTGCTTTCGCTGAAAAGCCTATTTGAAATCGGACACTTTGGTGGGATTAACAACAAGATTACCTTTAAAATGGTATGAGATACATGTATGTTTGAGGAATTTTAATTATGAGATTTCTGTTGATTGAATTCGGCGCCCTGCACTTTCACTGGCTGTTGTCATATCGACCCCGTTAACGGGATTGCAGCCATAACAAGTTATAAGAGTTATATATTATATACGAGTTATAAGAGTTATAAGAGTTATATAATATATAAGAGTTATAAGAGTTATACAGTGGGGAGAACAAGTATTTGATACACTGCCGATTTTGCAGGTTTTCCTACTTACAAAGCATGTAGAGGTAGAGGAGGAAGGCTGTCGTTACAGAACCACCCACCAACAAAGGACCAAGCAGCGTGGTAAGGGACAGCAGCAGCAGCGGCCAAGTACACAGGACTCCTGGACATGGGAGGAAATTCTGGACGGTAAGGGACCCTGGGTTCAAGCTGGAGAATATCGCCGCCCTCGTGAAGAGCTGGAGGCAGCAAAAGCCGAGAGGCGGTGGTATGAGGAGGCAGCACGGAAGCGTGGCTGGAAGCCAGAGAGGCAGCCCCAAAAATGTATTGGGGGGGGGGGGGGGGGGGGGGGGGGCTAAAGGGGAGTGTGGCGAAGTCTGGTAGGAGACCTGTGCCAACTTCCCGGGCTTACCGTGGAGAGTGAGAGTACGGGCAGACACCGTGTTATGCGGAAGAGCGCACGGTGTCTCCTGTACGTGTGCATAGCCCGGTGTGGTACATCCCAGCTCCTCGTATCGGCCGGGCTAGAGTGGGCATCGAGCCAGGTGCCATGAAGCCGGCTCAACGCATCTGGTCTCCAGTGCGTCTCCTCGGGCCGGTGTACATGGCACCAGCCTTACGCATGGTGTCCCCGGTTCGCCAGCACAGCCCAGTGCGGGTTATTCCACCTCCCCGCACTGGCCTGGCTACGGGGAGCATTCAACCAGGTAAGGTTGCGCAGGCTCGGTGCTCAAGAGCTCCAGTACGCCTTCACGGTCCGGTATATCCGGTGCCACCTCCTCCCCCCAGCCCAGTACCACCAGTGCCAACACCACGCACCAGGCTTCCTGTGCGTCTTCAGAGCCCTGTTCCTCCTCCACGCACTCGCCCAGAGGTGCGTGTCTCCAGCCCGGTACCACCAGTTCCGGCACCACGCACCAAGCCTCCTGTGCGTCTCCAGAACCCTGTATGCCCTGTTGCTGCTCCCCGCACTAGCCTTGAGGTGCGTGTCCTTAGCCCGGTACCACCAGTTCCGGCACCATGCACCAGGCCTACTGTGCGCCTCAGTAAGCCAGAGTCTGCCGTTTGCCCAGCGCCGCCTGCGCTGCCCGTCTGCCCAGCGCCGCCTGCGCTGCCCGTCTGCCCAGCGCTGCCTGTGCTGCCCGTCTGCCCAGCGCCATCTGAGCCGCCCGTCTGTCCTGAGCCGCTAGAGCCGTCCGTCAGTCAGGAGCCGCCAGAGCCGTCCGCCAGTCAGGAGCCGCCAGAGCCGCTCGCCAGTCAGGAGCCGCCAGAGCCGCCCGCCAGTCAGGAGCCGCCTGAGCCGCCCGCCAGTCAGGAGCCGCCAGAGCCGCCCGCCAGTCAGGAGCTGCCAGAGCCGCCCGCCAGTCAGGAGCTGCCCTTCAGTCATGAGCTGCCCTCCAGTCATGAGCTGCCCTCCAGTCATGAGCTGCCCTCCAGTCATGAGCTGCCCTCCAGTCATGAGCTGCCATTCAGTCCGGAGCTGCCCTTCAGTCCGGAGCTACCTCTCAGTCCTGAGCTACCTCTCAGTCATGAGCTACCCCTCAGTCATGAGCTACCCCTCAGTCATGAGCTACCCCTCAGTCATGAGCTACCTCTCAGTCATGAGCTACCTCTCAGTCATGAGCTGCCCCTCAGTCCGGAGCTGTCCCTCAGTCCGGAGGAGTTTCCTCAGTCATGAGGCGCCGCCACCGCGGACAGATGCCCACCCAGACCCTCCCCTATAGGTTTAGGTTGTGCGGTCGGAGTCCGCACCTTGGGGGGGGGGGTACTGTCACGTTCTGACCATAGTTCTTTTGTGTTTTCTTTGTTTAAGTGTTGGTCAGGACGTGAGCTGGGTGGGCATTCTTTGTTGTGTGTCTAGTTTGTCCGTTTCTATGTATGACCTGATATGGTTCTCAATCAGAGGCAGGTGTTAGTCATTGTCTCTGATTGGGAACCATATTTAGGTAGCTTGTTTTGTGTTGGGGTTTGTGGGTGGTTGTCTTCTGTCTTTGTGTTCTCTGCACCAGATAGGACTGTTTCGGTTTTGCCACGTTTGTTATTTTGTATTTGTGTAGTGTTCACGTTTTTTCGTCTTTTATTAAACATGTTGAACACGAACTACGCTGCGTCTTGGTCCGATCCCTGCTACACCTCCTCTTCAGACGAAGAGGAGGAAGGCTGCCGTTACAGTTATATAATATACAAGAGTTATGAGAGTTATATATTATATAAGAGTTATAAGAGTTATATAATATGTAAGAGTAATATGAGTTATATATTACATACGAGTTATATAATAAATAAGAGTTATATATTATATAAGAGTTATAAGAGTTATATATTTTATATACGAGTTATAAGAGTTATAAGAATGATATAACATATAAGAGTTATAAGAGTTATATATTATATAAGAGTTATATATTTTGTAAGAGTTATAAGAGTTATAAGAGTTATATATTATATACGAGTTATAAGAGTTATATATTATATAAGTTATAAGAGTTACATAATATAAAATAGTTATAATAGTTGTATAATATATGAGTGTTATAAGAGTTATATAATATATAAGAGTTACAAGAGTTATATAATATATGAGAGTTGTAAGAGTTACATATTATATAAGAGTTATAAAAGTGAAATATTATAGAACTTTGATTTTATTTAGATTATTATTATTATTATTTTTTTTTTAATTAATTTTATCCCCTTTTCTCCCCAATTTTTGTGGTATCCAATCACTAGTAATTACTATCTTGTCTCATCGCTACAACTCCCGTACGGGCTCGGGAGAGACGAAGGTCGAAAGCCACGTGTCCTCCGAAGCACAACCCAACCAAGCCGCACTGCTTCTTAACACAGCGCGCCTCCAACCCGGAAGCCAGCCGCACCAATGTGTCGGAGGAAACACCGTGCACCTGGCCCCCTTGGTTAGCGTGCACTGCGCCCGGCCTGCCACAGGAGTCGCTGGAGCGCGATGAGACAAGGATATCCCTACCGGCCAAACCCTCCCTAACCCGGACGACGCTAGCCCAATAGTGCGTCGCCCCACAGACCTCCCGGGCGCGGCCGGCTGCGACAGAGCCTGGGCGCGAACCCAGAGACTCTGGTGGCGCAGCTAGCATTATTTAGAATTTTTTGATTTTGATTTGAATGTAATATCTTCTGTTGTTCTTGTCTATTACTGTTCTTTACTTTGTCATGTACTTGTATGTTTCATTTGGACCCAAAGTGCAAGTAGCTAATGGGGATCCTAATAAACTAAACTATACCTCGCTAAGCAGGCGATTGAGTTGTATGTCACAGGGGTTGAGAATATCTCTTGTGACATCATCGCTCCCTTCATCCTTCCTAGATTATTCTCAGAAAAGAGAATTCCCTCTTCAGTCCACCGGTTCCGCTGACACTATTTCTCTCCCAAGGCTGGCGCGTAGGCAGCATAGCCCAGTATAAAACCCAATCAAGTCCTCACTTCCTAATCTGGCCCTCTCTAATCTTCCCAGTGCTGCTGATTGAGGGATTCAGTGGGTTATGATGCATTTCCTGATCTGGGCGAATTTGATGCTCTCGAAATCCTACAGATTTAGTAGTAACGAAAAGACTCCTTATCCCCTTCCTCTCTCTTTCTACCTCCCACTCTCTCTGTCTTCATCTCTCTCTCTCTCTCTCTCTCTCTCTCTCTCTCTCTCTCTCTCTCTCTCTCTCTCTCTCTCTCTCTCTCTCTCTCTCTCTCTCTCTCTCTCTCTCTCTCTCTCTCTCTCTCTCTCTCTCTCTCTCTCTCTCTCTCTCTCTCTCTCTCTCTCTCTCTCTCTCTCTCTCTCTCTCTCTCTCTCTCTCTCTCTCTCTCTCTGTCTTGCTCTGTCTTTATCTCTTTCTCTCTCTCCTCCCCCTTGCCCTCTGTCCTCTCTAAATTCTCACACCCTGCAGGAAATGAGAAGAGGTGGTAAATCTTATCCAGCAGCAGGCTGGCAGTCAGAGAGACACGCTCGGCTAACATTCTGCTGAATCACTGCACAGCTTAAAGATGATGATGGAGGGAGAGATGGAAAGAGGCAGAGGAGAAGGAGAGAAGGAGAGGGGATTTAAAGGAGGAAGAGTGAGATAGAGAAAGGATATTGGTGAAGGAGGGGAGAGAGAAATTACTTAGGTGAGAAAGAGTTGGAGGAAGAAATCTAGCCAGAGAAAGATGTAGAGATTACTTATTGAAGCTGAGGGAAGGGGGGGGGGGGGCATGGCAATGGAGAGAGGGAGGGTTGAGGGGGAGGAGGGTAAAACGCTGATCCCTCTCTCTTCAACAAATTTCAGGGGAGAAAATGAAACTAAAGCTTGGGGGAAACCCTGTGAAAGAACGTGACACTTGAGAAACCCGCTGACTAAGTGCTAATGTGTCAGACACAGTGACTGTCCCTCAAATGGCCCTCAGGAGGCTCTAAAATTATTGTAATCTTCTTCACCTTGTTTCATGTACCAGGCACTAGGTCACTCATGCCAAGATGATGCCCTTGAAAACCCCTGATTTTCAGCTCTCAGCTGTGTGTTATCAATCAAACAATCTTGGCAATACATGTGGTGGATTTGGAATACACTACAGGGTGTGGGGTTTTTATGTGTGTGTGTGTGTGTGTGTGTGTGTGTGTGTGTGTGTGTGTGTGTGTGTGTGTGTGTGTGTGTGTGTGTGTGTGTGTGTGTGTGTGTGTGTGTGTGTGTGTGTGTGTGTGTGTGTGTGTGTGTGTGTGTCCATGTCTAACAAATGGGATAATCTGCCGATGTAGTTCCAATAAAGATATATGTGTCTACATATTGAACATTTTAAAGAAATACAAATGATAATCAGTAAATGAAGACTCATATTTACCCCTGCCTGGATGCAGCGGCTTGTACATCTTCTCGTTGGCGCACACTCCTCTCCCGTGGAGGAGCGCATGCAGCGGTTTCTCCTCCCCGCTCTTCGGCAGGCATCGGAGCCCGTGCGTGCAAGTCCCCGTGTACACCCCGCACGACTGGCCCTCGGGGAGCGCGCAAGTCAGGCAGCAACCACAGCCAGGCTCCTTCACCAGCTGGCATCCCACCGGCACTGGCGGACACATCGACATAGCCTTCTGGTCACACGGTTCGCACGGTACGAACGAGCCCAAACAACCCGACTCGCTTAGGAGAAGCGTTGCCAGGAGTGAAAAACTAACCAGCATATTGTTTCAAATTAAAATGATTACAAACATAAAACAACTATAATCAACTACTATGTGTATTGCATGGAACGCTTGCAATGCTTTCGATCATTGGGGTTTTGGGGCAAAAGTCCTTGAAAGAGTCACCATCCACAGGTGGCCACTGCCTGCGTGCGTAAAAGTCCCTCAATCACTGTATCAGATGCTAAGGTTCCACTCTTCACCCGGGCGAAGTGTCTGCGTTGTCTTTATTGTGTCAAATGTCCAATTATATTCGAGTTTAGATTGTCCACCGCGAAATAACCCGAGTCTTCTCCTTTTGGGCTTTCAAATGTCGTTTTACGCATGCACATCAATTGTCTCCAAATGAAGAAGAAAAAAGCAGGGATTGTCTTGTAGAAGAACCAATCTCTGTAGGCTGTCCCCCGCACGTGTTCTGCACATACAGTATAATATGTGGCTTTGAGCTTGCCTTTTTAAAAACTTCCAGAGGCGAATCCTGTAACGATGGGTATATGTCAAACGACGTTGATGGGGGAGGGCGCACTTGTCAACTCCGTGCGGTGCTGTTGATTGTACAGGGCGGGTCCTGACAAGTCCCCTGACTTCTACCGCTGGGTACAAGGCGATGCTGAGGGCAAATAAATAAAGCCAACTGACTGGGACCACAATGTTTTGGGGAGTGCTGGATGTCCCCTGCATCAATCATGGACATTGACAGGGAATAAATAAGCCTATCTATTTGTAGGCTACAATTTCTCTTTGAAATACACTATTCTGGTGTATTTTCTGATGTTTTTTTGTAATCAGGTGGGGAGGTGTTTTAAAAAAAATTATAAAGTAACACCAGTGATCCAGCCTTGAGATGTCTGGGCTGATTTTAGGACCAGTGGACTAGACTGTGTCTACATTACAAACGTTATTTGCCTCAAAGCAACATCTGCAACTCTTTGAGGAGATAAAAAGTTGACCAACTGAGGTTAAATATTTGGCAGATGATGTTAGCCCCACCTCTGCAAGATGTGTCCTGGAAGCTCTCCCAGCTAAACTAGGGTCACTGTGAGCTGTGGTTGTCTGTAACCACATCGACCTTGGTCAAGATAAGCCTATGGTCAGTATAGTTCGCCAAGGTCGATGTGACCTTCAGTATAGTTTGCCAAGGTCGATGTGACCTTGAGTACATTGTGTAATTGTTGATTTGCCAATGTCAGATAATAACAAGTAGACAAGAGTGTACTACAGCCAGAAGATGCTATGGCATCTTACTGTGTAATATTTGTAACATTGCCTGTGTGTGTGTGTGTGTGTGTGTGTGTGTGTGTGTGTGTGTGTGTGTGTGTGTGTGTGTGTGTGTGTGTGTGTGTGTGTGTGTGTGTGTGTGTGTGTGTGTGCATGCGTGCGTGCGTGTGTGCGTGTGTACATGCGTGATGTTGCCAAAGTTAATATCTGGTCCTTTCAGCTCCAAGCAATATTAACCCATTCTCTGCTTGCTTTCTTTCTTTCTCTCTTTCTTTCTCTCTTTCTTTCTCTCATTCTCTCTTTCTTTCTCTCTTTCTCTCTTTGACCCCTAACCTTCCCCTCTTCTCCCCCTCTCTCCTCCCTGCTCTCTCGTTCCGTCTGGGCGAGAAGAAAGAGACAAAATAAAGGGATTGAGCTGAAACCTGCCAGACGTCTGTCTCTAGTCTGTCTCTAGTCTGTCTCTAGACATCTGTCTCTAGTCTGTCTCTAGACGTCTGTCTCTAGTCTGCCTCGAGACGTCTGTCTCTAGTCTGTCTCAAGACTCTCTAGACTGTCTCTATATGTCTGTCTCTAGTCTGTCTGTAGACTGTCTCTAGACGTCTGTCTCTAGTCTGTCTCTAGACGTCTGTCTCTAGATGTCTGTCTCTTGTCTGTCTCTTGTCTGTCTCTAATCTGTCTCTAGTCTGTCTCTAGTCTGTCGCTAGTCTGTCTTTAGTCTGTCTCTAGTCTGTCTCTAGTCTGTCTCTAGACATCTGTATCTAGTCTCTCTGGCCGTCTGTCTCTAGTCTCTCTCTAGACGTCTGTCTCTAGACGTCTGTCTCTAGTCTGTCTCTAGACGTCTGTCTCTAGTCTGTCTTTAGACTGTCTCTAGACGTCTGTCTCTAGTCTGTTTCCAGTCTGTCTCTAGTCTGTCTCTAGTCTGTCTCTCAACGTCTGTCTCTAGTCTGTCTAGACTGTCTCTAGATGTCTGTCTCTAGTCTGTCTCTGGTCTGTCTCTAGTCTGTCTCTAGACTGTCTCCAGTCTGTCTCTAGACGTCTGTCTCTAGATGTCTGTCTCTTGTCTGTCTCTAACCTGTCTCTAGTCTGTCTCTAGTCTGTCGCTAGTCTGTCTTTAGTCTGTCTCTAGACATCTGTATCTAGTCTCTCTGGCCGTCTGTCTCTAGTCTGTCTCTAGACATCTGTCTCTAGTCTCTCTCTAGACGTCTGTCTCTAGACGTCTGTCTCTAGTCTGTCTTTAGACTGTCTCTAGACGTCTGTCTCTAGTCTGTTTCCAGTCTGTCTCTAGTCTGTCTCTAGTCTGTCTCTATGCATCTGTCTTTAGTCTGTCTCTAGTCTGTCTCTCAACGTCTGTCTCTAGTCTGTCTAGACTGTCTCTAGATGTCTGTCTCTAGTCTGTCTCTGGTCTGTCTCTAGTCTGTCTCTAGACTGTCTCCAGTCTGTCTCTAGACGTCTGTCTCTAGATGTCTGTCTCTTGTCTGTCTCTAACCTGTCTCTAGTCTGTCTCTAGTCTGTCGCTAGTCTGTCTTTAGTCTGTCTCTAGACATCTGTATCTAGTCTCTCTGGCCGTCTGTCTCTAGTCTGTCTCTAGACATCTGTCTCTAGTCTGTCTCTAGACGTCTGTCTCTAAATGTCTGTCTCTAGTCTGTCTCTAGTCTGTCTCTAGACGTCTGTCTCTAGACGTCTGTCTCCAGCCAAAGGGTTCATTGTGCTCCACCAGGCTATGCAAAACATATCAGAGGTCAAAAGGCTGTGTTCTCTTCAGACAGCTGAAATAAGCCCATATGTTCACCATATTTACATTGAGGATTTACCCAGCTGATTTCAATAGGGTGGACACCGAGACAGCTTCTACCCCCAAGCTATAAGACTGCTAAATAGCCATAATACTGCTAAATCGTTATTTAAATGGTTACCTGGACTATCTGCATTGACCCTATTGTCACAGACTCTATGCACAGTCACAAGACTATACACAGTATATACAAAACCCACACACATTCACATGCACTACATACGCACACACAGACATAACACACACACACCCATACCACCACAACACACACAAACACATACACACGCACACTCACACAAACACACGTACAATTTCACACTCATCATATGCTGCTTCTTTTTTTCTTTATTCTTACTTATATTATTATCTATCCTGATGCCTAGTCACTTTACCCTGCCTTCATGTACATATCTACCTCAAATACCTTATTATTATCTATCCTGATGTCTAGTCACTTTACCCTGCCTTCATGTACACATCTACCTCAAATACCTTATTATTATCTATCCTGATGTCTAGTCACTTTACCCTGCCTTCATGTACACATCTACCTCAAATACCTTATTATTATCTATCCTGATGCCTAGTCACTTTACCCTGCCTTCATGTACATATCTACCTCAAATACCTTATTATTATCTATCCTGATGCCTAGACATTTGACCCTGCCTTCATGTACATATCTACCCCAAATATCTCTGTTTGTTATATCTGGAGTACTTCTGTCTTATCCGGTGTCCTGTGTGAATTTAAGTATGCTCTCTCTAATTCTCTCTTTCTTTCTCTCTCTCTCTCTCTCTCTCTCGGAGGACCTGAGCCCTAGGACCATGCCTCAGGACGACCTGACATGATGACTCCTTGCTGTCCCCAGTCCACCTGGCCGTGCTGCTGCTCCAGTTTCAACTGTTCTGCCTGCGGCTATGGAACCCTGACCTGTTCACCAGATGTGCTACCTGTCCCAGACCTGCTGTTTTCAACTCTCTAGAGACCGCAGGAGCGGTAGAGATACTCTTAATGATCGGCTATGAAAAGCCAACTGACATTTACTCCTGAGGTGCTGCACCCTCGACAACTACTGTGATTATTATTATTTGACCATGCTGGTCATTTATGAACATTTGAACATCTTGGCCATGTTCTGTTATAATCTCCACCCGGCACAGCCAGAAGAGGACTGGCCACCCCTCATAGCCTGGTTCCTCTCTAGGTTTCTTCCTAGGTTTTGGCCTTTCTAGGGAGTTTTTCCTAGCCACCGTGCTTCTACACCTGCATTGCTTGCTGTTTGGGGTTTTAGGCTGGGTTTCTGTACAGCACTTTGAGATATCAGCTGATGTACGAAGGGCTATATAAATACATTTGATTTGATTATTATCTATCCTGATGCCTAGTCACTTTACCCTGCCTTCATGTACATTTCTACCTCAAATAACTTGTATCTCTCTGTACATTGATCTGGTACTGGTACTCCCTGTATATAGCTCCATAGTGATCTGGTACTGGTACTCCCTGGATATAGCTCCACAGTGATCTGGTACTGGTACTTCCTGTATATAGCTCCACATTGATCTGGTACTGGTACTTCCTGTATATAGCTCCACATTGATCTGGTACTGGTACTTCCTGTATATAGCTCCACATTGATCTGGTACTGGTACTCCCTGGATATAGCTCCACATTGATCTGGTACTGGTACTTCCTGTATATAGCTCCACATTGATCTGGTACTGCTACTCCCTGTATATAGCTCCACATTGATCTGGTACTGGTACTTCCTGTATATAGCTCCACATTGATCTGGTACTGGTACTTCCTGTATATAGCTTCATTCTTGTGTATTTTATTCCTCTTGTGTTACTATTGTTTTTGAAACTCTGGATCGTTGGGAAGCATTTCACGTTAAAGTCTACACCTGTTTGATTCGGCGAATTTGACAAAATATTTTTGGGGGATTTGATTTGAACATGCTCCTGGCCCGGCGTGCATGGATGTCACTGAGATACAACGTCAACCAACCCACTATTCATTTCATCCGGATTTGAAAATTGGAGTGAAATTTAAATGCTGGTGGAGCATATTAAATTGATCAAATCTGTCGTTGTGTTCATTGGGTTAGGGAGGACGACGGGCTGGTTCCTGTGTGGACACGCCTGGTGTCGTGTCAGTTGAAACACGAGGCGGCTAATATAGCGCAGGTTGATATGAGAGTGGAGAGCTACTCTCCCACAAGCTTGGCTGGTGCTTAAACCCCCTGAATTCAGACAAACAAAAGGTGTGATTGGTCCTCACTCAAAAAGATGTCTCATAAAGCTTACTTCATTTTTCGATGTAAAAAAAATATTTTCACTTCATCAGGGATAGCGTACACAGACGTTTTGGCTTTGCAGCCTTCTTCAGTGTGTAGGAGAGATAGTATTACACGTATAGATTGAGCCCACAAAACATCCCCTTGGCATTCCATTTCAGATTCTGTCAAACTGGTGTAGTTGTTCTAATGTTTGTTGAACCAAGCAAGACCCATTGATGGTCTCTTCTGCACCCATGGTCCTGGCTGGTCAAAATGTTGATGTTCCTCATACAAGCATGACACAGTATGGTAAATGAAGCATTTGGACTGTGGGGAAGGCACCTGTTCGAAAGTAACAAGGCAACTATACCCTGCCTGACTTGTGTCAACTCGTAAGTCAGTCAGTCAGACTTCCTGTCCAGGCCCACCATTCTTTCTACTGTATAGATACTTTAGATGGAGTACAGTAAAGTAGTACACATGTTTTTGCCTACTTGATAGACACAGACTTACGTCCCAACAATACTCCCAATTTGTCATGCTGTAGCAGACACTGCTATGTCCCCTATGACACTCCATTCACTATGTAGTGCACTACTTTTAATAATGACACAAAGTCGCCCTTTGGCTCCTGGTCGAAAGTAGTGCACTACATAGGGAATAGGGTTCCATTTGGGATGCAGACAATGACTGTAAATGTTCCTCGAGAGTGTTGGAATGTTGTCTTGGACTGAGGATAGGGGCTATGGAGGTGTTGTTCTGACAGACATGGACTGAGGATAAGGGCTATGGAGGTGCTGTTCTAACAGACATGGACTGAGGATAGGGGCTATGGAGGTGCTGTTCTGACAGACATGGACTGAGGATAAGGGCTATGGAGGTGCTGTTCTGACAGACATGGACTGAGGATAGGGGCTATGGAGGTGTTGTTCTGACAGACATGGACTGAGGCTAGGGGGCTATGGAGGTGCTGTTCTGACAGACATGGACTGAGGATAAGGGCTATGGAGGTGCTGTTCTGATAGACATGGACTGAGGATAAGGGCTATGGAGGTGCTGTTCTGACAGACATGGACTGAGGATAAGGGCTATGGAGGTGCTGTTCTGATAGACATGGACTGAGGCTAGGGGGCTATGGAGGTGCTGTTCTGACAGACATGGACTGAGGATAAGGGCTATGGAGGTGCTGTTCTGACAGACATGGACTGAGGATAAGGGCTATGGAGGTGTTGTTCTGACAGACATGGACTGAGGATAGGGGCTATGGAGGTGTTGTTCTGACAGACATGGACTGAGGGGCTATGGAGGTGTTGTTCTGACAGACATGGACTGAGGATAAGGGGCTATGGAGGTGCTGTTCTGACAGACATGGACTGAGGATAGGGGCTATGGAGGTGTTGTTCTGACAGACATGGACTGAGGATAAGGGCTATGGAGGTGCTGTTCTGACAGACATGGACTGAGGATAGGGGGCTATGGAGGTGCTGTTCTGACAGACATGGACTGAGGATAGGGGGCTATGGAGGTGTTGTTCTGACAGACATGGACTGAGGATAAGGGGCTATGGAGGTGCTGTTCTGACAGACATGGACTGAGGCTAGGGGGCTATGGAGGTGTTGTTCTGACAGACATGGACTGAGGATAAGGGGCTATGGAGGTGCTGTTCTGACAGCCATGGACTGAGGATAGGGGCTATGGAGGTGTTGTTCTGACAGCCATGGACTGAGGATAGGGGCTATGGAGGTGTTGTTCTGACAAACATGGACTGAGGATAGGGGCTATGGAGGTGCTGTTCTGACAGACATGGACTGAGGATAGGGGGCTATGGAGGTGTTGTTCTGACAGACATGGACTGAGGCTAGGGGGCTATGGAGGTGCTGTTCTGACAGACATGGACTGAGGATAAGGGCTATGGAGGTGCTGTTCTGACAGACATGGACTGAGGATAAGGGCTATGGAGGTGTTGTTCTGACAGACATGGACTGAGGATAAGGGCTATGGAGGTGTTGTTCTGACAGACATGGACTGAGGCTAGGGGGCTATGGAGGTGCTGTTCTGACAGACATGGACTGAGGCTAGGGGGCTATGGAGGTGCTGTTCTGATAGACATGGACTGAGGATAGGGGCTATGGAGGTGTTGTTCTGACAGACATGGACTGAGGATAGGGGCTATGGAGGTGCTGTTCTGACAGCCATGGACTGAGGATAGGGGCTATGGAGGTGTTGTTCTGACAGACATGGACTGAGGATAGGGGGCTATGGAGGTGCTGTTCTGACAGCCATGGACTGAGGATAGGGGCTATGGAGGTGCTGTTCTGACAGCCATGGACTGAGGATAGGGGCTATGGAGGTGTTGTTCTGACAGACATGGACTGAGGATAGGGGCTATGGAGGTGTTGTTCTGACAGACATGGACTGAGGATAGGGGCTATGGAGGTGCTGTTCTGACAGACATGGACTGAGGATAGGGGCTATGGAGGTGCTGTTCTGACAGACATGGACTGAGGATAAGGGGCTATGGAGGTGTTGTTCTGACAGACATGGACTGAGGATAGGGGGCAATGGAGGTGTTGTTCTGACAGACATGGACTGAGGATAAGGGCTATGGAGGTGCTGTTCTGACAGACATGGACTGAGGATAAGGGCTATGGAGGTGCTGTTCTGACAGCCATGGACTGAGGATAGGGGCTATGGAGGTGTTGTTCTGACAGACATGGACTGAGGATAGGGGCTGTGGAGGTGCTGTTCTGACAGACAAGGACTGAGGATAGGGGCTATGGAGGTGCTGTTCTGACAGACATGGACTGAGGATAAGGGGCTATGGAGGTGTTGTTCTGACAGACATGGACTGAGGATAGGGGCTATGGAGGTGTTGTTCTGACAGCCATGGACTGAGGATAAGGGCTATGGAGGTGTTGATCTGACAGCCATGGACTGAGGATAGGGGCTATGGAGGTGCTGTTCTGACAGACATGGACTGAGGCTAGGGGGCTATGGAGGTGCTGTTCTGACAGACATGGACTGAGGATAAGGGCTATGGAGGTGTTGTTCTGACAGACATGGACTGAGGATAGGGGCTATGGAGGTGTTGTTCTGACAGACATGGACTGAGGATAGGGGGCTATGGAGGTGCTGTTCTGACAGACATGGACTGAGGATAAGGGGCTATGGAGGTGCTGTTCTGACAGACATGGACTGAGGCTAGGGGGCTATGGAGGTGTTGTTCTGACAGACATGGACTGAGGCTAGGGGGCTATGGAGGTGTTGTTCTGACAGACATGGACTGAGGATAGGGGCTATGGAGGTGCTGTTCTGACAGACATGGACTGAGGATAGGGGCTATGGAGGTGTTGTTCTGACAGACATGGACTGAGGATAGGGGGCTATGGAGGTGCTGTTCTGACAGACATGGACTGAGGATAGGGGCTATGGAGGTGCTGTTCTGACAGACATGGACTGAGGATAGGGGCTATGGAGGTGTTGTTCTGACAGACATGGACTGAGGATAGGGGCTATGGAGGTGTTGTTCTGACAGACATGGACTGAGGATAGGGGCTATGGAGGTGCTGTTCTGACAGACATGGACTGAGGATAGGGGCTATGGAGGTGCTGTTCTGACAGACATGGACTGAGGATAAGGGGCTATGGAGGTGTTGTTCTGACAGACATGGACTGAGGATAGGGGGCAATGGAGGTGTTGTTCTGACAGACATGGACTGAGGATAAGGGCTATGGAGGTGCTGTTCTGACAGACATGGACTGAGGATAAGGGCTATGGAGGTGCTGTTCTGACAGCCATGGACTGAGGATAGGGGCTATGGAGGTGTTGTTCTGACAGACATGGACTGAGGATAGGGGCTGTGGAGGTGCTGTTCTGACAGACATGGACTGAGGATAGGGGCTATGGAGGTGCTGTTCTGACAGACATGGACTGAGGATAAGGGGCTATGGAGGTGTTGTTCTGACAGACATGGACTGAGGATAGGGGCTATGGAGGTGTTGTTCTGACAGCCATGGACTGAGGATAAGGGCTATGGAGGTGTTGATCTGACAGCCATGGACTGAGGATAGGGGCTATGGAGGTGCTGTTCTGACAGACATGGACTGAGGCTAGGGGGCTATGGAGGTGCTGTTCTGACAGACATGGACTGAGGATAAGGGCTATGGAGGTGTTGTTCTGACAGACATGGACTGAGGATAGGGGCTATGGAGGTGTTGTTCTGACAGACATGGACTGAGGATAGGGGGCTATGGAGGTGCTGTTCTGACAGACATGGACTGAGGATAAGGGGCTATGGAGGTGCTGTTCTGACAGACATGGACTGAGGCTAGGGGGCTATGGAGGTGTTGTTCTGACAGACATGGACTGAGGCTAGGGGGCTATGGAGGTGCTGTTCTGACAGACATGGACTGAGGATAAGGGCTATGGAGGTGCTGTTCTGACAGACATGGACTGAGGATAGGGGCTATGGAGGTGTTGTTCTGACAGACATGGACTGAGGATAAGGGGCTATGGAGGTGCTGTTCTGACAGACATGGACTGAGGCTAGGGGGCTATGGAGGTGTTGTTCTGACAGACATGGACTGAGGCTAGGGGGCTATGGAGGTGCTGTTCTGACAGACATGGACTGAGGATAGGGGCTATGGAGGTGCTGTTCTGACAGACATGGACTGAGGATAAGGGCTATGGAGGTGTTGTTCTGACAGACATGGACTGAGGATAAGGGCTATGGAGGTGCTGTTCTGACAGACATGGACTGAGGATAAGGGCTATGGAGGTGCTGTTCTGACAGACATGGACTGAGGCTAGGGGGCTATGGAGGTGCTGTTCTGACAGACATGGACTGAGGATAGGGGGCTATGGAGGTGCTGTTCTGACAGACATGGACTGAGGATAAGGGCTATGGAGGTGTTGTTCTGACAGCTCAACTCAGCTCTGCTGTCACGTTCGTCGTCCTCCTCATCTGAGGAGGAGTAGTAAGAAGGATCGGAGGACCAATGCGCAGCGTGGTGAGTATTCATTTTAATCGAATACTTGAACAAAACAAAATCAAAAACCCAACAAACAAACGACGACGACGAAACAGTCCCGTAACGTGAACACAGAAACACGGTAAACAGGAACAATCACCCACACCCCACAATACAAAACAGGCTACCTAAATATGGTTCCCAATCAGAGACAACAACTGACACCTGCCTCTGATTGAGAACCATATCAGGCCAAACACATAGAAATAGACAAACTAGACATACAACATAGAATGCCCACTCAGATCACACCCTGACCAAACAAAACATAGAAACATACAAAGCAAACTATGGTCAGGGCGTGACATCTGCTCAGTGAAGTCATGATGTTTCTGACACTCCCCACCCTGTAGCAATAGACCATGGCCAACTCATCTACGTGGGTGTTTGTTTGTGTGTGTGTGTGTGTGTGTGTGTGTGTGCGTGCGTGCGTGTGTGCATGTGTATGCGTGTGTGTGCGTGTATGTGTGTGTACTAGCATGTGTGTTGTGAGGTTCATGCGTTAAACTGCCACCCGATACTGGTTGTTTCTGGGGCTTCTCTTAGTCCTGGGATCACAGCGAGGTGTTCAGGACCTCTCTTAGTCCTGGGATCACAGTGAGCTGTTCAGGACCTCTCTTAGTCCTGGGATCACAGTGAGCTGTTCAGGACCTCTCTTAGTCCTGGGATCACAGCGAGGTGTTCAGGACCTCTCTTAGTCCTGGGATCACAGCGAGGTGTTCAGGACCTCTCTTAGTCCTGGGATCACAGTGAGCTGTTCAGGACCTCTCTTAGTCCTGGGATCACAGTGAGCTGTTCAGGACCTCTTAGTCCTGGGATCACAGTGAGCTGTTTAGGACCTCTCTTAGTCCTGGGATCACAGCGAGGTGTTCAGGACCTCTCTTAGTCCTGGGATCACAGTGAGCTGTTCAGGACCTCTCTTAGTCCTGGGATCCCAGTGAGCTGTTCAGGACCTCTCTTAGTCCTGGGATCACAGTGAGCTGTTCAGGACCTCTCTTAGTCCTGGGATCACATCGAGGTGTTCAGGACCTCTCTTAGTCCTGGGATCACAGTGAGCTGTTCAGGACCTATCTTAGTCCTGGGATCACAGCGAGGTGTTCAGGACCTCTCTTAGTCCTGGGATCACAGTGAGCTGTTCAGGACCTCTCTTAGTCCTGGGATCCCAGTGAGCTGTTCAGGACCTCTCTTAGTCCTGGGATCACAGTGAGCTGTTCAGGACCTCTCTTAGTCCTGGGATCACATCGAGGTGTTCAGGACCTCTCTTAGTCCTGGGATCACAGTGAGCTGTTCAGGACCTATCTTAGTCCTGGGATCACAGCGAGGTGTTCAGGACCTCTCTTAGTCCTGGGATCACAGTGAGCTGTTCAGGACCTCTCTTAGTCCTGGGATCCCAGTGAGCTGTTCAGGACCTCTCTTAGTCCTGGGATCACAGTGAGCTGTTCAGGACCTCTCTTAGTCCTGGGATCACATCGAGGTGTTCAGGACCTCTCTTAGTCCTGGGATCACAGTGAGCTGTTCAGGACCTATCTTAGTCCTGGGATCACAGCGAGGTGTTCAGGACCTCTCTTAGTCCTGGGATCACAGTGAGCTGTTCAGGACCTCTCTTAGTCCTGGGATCCCAGTGAGCTGTTCAGGACCTCTCTTAGTCCTGGGATCACAGTGAGCTGTTCAGGCAGAAGGTAAGATGCAGGTCTAATAAGTCTTCTCCCTGTTCCATCCTCCTCCACCACTCACACTACTAACCTTCCCCCTCTCCTGATATGATTCAGTTTTCTCAAATGCCTTGATTTTACTCTGTCTGTCTTGCTGTGCCTCTCTCCCTCTCTCTCTCTCTTTCTAGCGCTCTCTCCCTCTCTCTCTCTCTCTCTCTCTCTCTCTCTCTCTCTCTCTCTCTCCCCTCTCTCTCTCTCTCTCCCCTCTCTCTCTCTCCCTCTCTCCCCTCTCTCTCTGTCTTTCTCATATGGACCTTTGTTTGCTGCTCTGATGTGTTTTCTTGTTCTACTGTATCCCCCCAGTGTGTGTCAATGAGTTCATCATGGCCCCTCTTTATCAAGCTCAGAGGGGGGTTTCTGCTGTATTTCTCCTCTCTGACACACTCAGCCCTTACTGTAAACAACACTACTGGGATCTAACCACTGAGAATGTGCTGAGACAATAGTTACTTACTTTTCCTATTGATTCTCAAAGAATAAAGTCATATTTGGGGGGTGTATCACAACTCGCTCAGCCTGTGCATGCGAAGAGAATGGCCTGGAACTAATCTGAGAGTGTACTCACTAACTCATTAGGATGACGGTCCACTTTACTCATGATGCAGTGTATTTGTCAAAATATAGTACGGAGACAGTACTAAATTAGCCAATATGGCAGCTACAGTCCAGTAACTCTAACCTCAAATCAGCAGGGGAAGGCAGGGATCTGCACGCAAGGCCCAGGCAGGACAGCCAAGGAGAGCACAGCAGGGAAAGAACTAGAAATCCGATCTGAACAGGAGAGAGGAGAGAGAGGGAGAGGGAGAGGGAGAGGGAGAGGGAGAGAAAGAGAGGAGAGGAGAGAAAGAGAGGAGAGGAGAGAAAGAGAGGAGAGGAGAGAAAGAGAGGAGAGGAGAGAGAAAGAGAGTAGAGAGAGAGAGAGGAGAGAGAGAGGAGAGAGAGAGGACAGGAGTGGAGGAGAGAGAGAGGACAGGAGTGGAGGAGAGAGAGAGGACAGGAGAGGAGAGGGTAGGAGAGGAGAATAGAGAGGAGAGGAGAATAGAGAGAAGAAAGAGAGAGGTGAGATAATTATTTGAACATCTAACAAGAAAAGAGACAAAATGCAAGTGGCATGCTTTGTATCCAAACTTGGCTCCTTCTTGGAACTGCAAAGTGTGGTGTAAATGTTAGACTCTTGGAGTACATTGAATTTCCGTTCACTTCCTATGTAAAAATACTGCTTTCTCAGAATAGGCAGTACTGCATGTCTAGAGAGTTTTCCAACGTGTCACAAGATTTTCCAAGAAAATATGGATCCTACTGGAAAGACGAGCTCCTTGGCTGAGCACATCACTTACTGCTCTGTTGGTTCTTTCTCTCACTTTCTGAACTTTGAACTTGTGGTCAAGTTGTCCTCAACTCCCATCTATTCCCATTGGTGGCGGTGCATGACGAGATAGATGATTGATAGCTGCATTTGAGATTTGGCTTTAATACATGAAAAGCCAAACAAACATTGTCTCATTTCATACTATCTGTGTCAGGCTGTCTGAACACGTTAACCCCCCAAACAACAACTCCAGTTTCATCTGGATGTAGGGAACACTATTGTCACGATCGTCTTGCTGTGAGAGATTGGACCAAGGCGCAGCGTGTGCAAAATACATCTTCTTTATTTTAAGAAGAGAGAAAAAACAAACAAGAAACGAACAACTAATCACGAACTAACAAAATAACAAAACTGACGACCGTGAAGCTATAAAGACAGATAGTGCTGACACAAACACTACACATAGACAATTACCCACAAACAGCTAAAGCCTATGGCTGCCTTAAATATGGCTCCCAATCAGAGACAACAATAACCAGCTGTCTGATTGAGAACCAATTCAGGCAACCATAGACTTTCCTAGACACCTACACTGAACACTAACCCATCTACTCTATTTAACCCCCTAAACCATACAACACCCTAGACAATACAAAAACACACAAACTTCCCCATGTCACACCCTGACCTAACTAAAATAATAATGAAAACAAAGATAACTAAGGCCAGGGTGTGACATAACCCCCCCCTTAAGGTGCGAACTCCGGGCGCACCAGCATAAAGTCTAGGGGAGGGTCTGGGTGGGCGTCTGTCCACGGTGGCGGCTCTGGCACTGGTCGTGGTCCCCACCCCACCATAGTCACTACCCGCTTTCGTAGCTTCCTCCAAATGGCCACCCTCCACATTAACCCCACTGGATTAAGGGGCAGCACCGGACTAAGGGGCAGCACCGGACTAAGGGGCAGCACCGGACTAAGGGGCAGCACCGGGATAAGGGGCAGCACCAGGATAAGGGGCAGCACCAGGATAAGGGGCAGCTCCGGACTGAGGGACGGCAGCTCCGGACTGAGGGACGGATCCTGGCTGGATGGCGGATCCTGGCTGGCTGGCTCTGGTGGATCCTGGCTGGCTGGCGGATCCTGGCTGGCTGGCTCTGGCGGATCCTGGCTGGCTGGACGGCTCTGGCGGATCCTGGCTGGCTGGACGGCTCTGGCGGATCCTGGCTGGACGGCTCTGGCGGATCCTGGCTGGACGGCTCATGGCTGGCTGACGGATCTGGCTGCTCATGGCTGGCTGACGGATCTGGCTGCTCATGGCTGGCTGACGGATCTGGCTGCTCATGGCTGGCTGACGGATCTGGCTGCTCATGGCTGGCTGACGGATCTGGCTGCTCATGGCTGGCTGACGGATCTGGCTGCTCATGGCTGGCGGAAGGCTCTGGCTGATCCTGTCTGGCGGAAGGCTCTGGCTGATCCTGTCTGGCGGAAGGCTCTGGCTGATCCTGTCTGGCGGAAGGCTCTGGCTGATCCTGTCTGGCGGAAGGCTCTGGCTGATCCTGTCTGGCGGAAGGCTCTGGCTGCTCCTGTCTGGCGGAAGGCTCTGGCTGCTCCTGTCTGGCGGAAGGCTTTGGCTGCTCCTGTCTGGCGGAAGGCTCTAGCGGCTCCTGTCTGGCGGAAGGCTCTGGCGGCTCCTGTCTGGCGGAAGGCTCTGGCGGCTCCTGTCTGGCGGACGGCTCTGAAGGCTCATGGCAGACGGGCGGCTTTGCAGGCTCAGTACAGACGGGCGGCTTTGAATACTCAGTACAGACGGGCAGTTCATGCGGCGCTTGGCAGACGGACAGTTCAGACGGCGTTGGGCAGACGGGCAGTTCAGGCGCCGTTGGGCAGACTGGCAGTTCAGGCGCCGTTGGGCAGACGGGCAGTTCAGGCGCCGTTGGGCAGACGGCAGACTCTGGCCGGCTGAGACGCACTGTAGGCCTGGTGCGTGGTGCCGGAACTGGAGGTACCGGGCTGAGGACACGCATCTCAGGGCTAGTGCGGGGAGAAGGAACAGGGCATGCTGGACCCTGGGGACGCACATTAGGCCTAGTGCGTGGTGCCGAAACTGGTGGTACCGGGCTGAGGACACGCATCTCAGGGCTAGTGCGGGGAGCAGCAACAGGACGCACAGGACTCTGGGGACACACAGGAGGCTTGGTGCGTGGTGTAGGCACTGGTGGTAAAGGGCTGGAGACACGCACCATAGAGCTAGTGCGTGGAGGAGGCACAGGGCTCTGAAGACGCACAGGAAGCCTGGTGCGTGGTGTAGGCACTGGTGGTACTGGGCTGGAGCGGGGAGGTGGCGCCAGAAATACCGGACCGTGCAGGCGTACTGGCTCCCTTGAGCACTGAGCCTGTCCAACCTTACCTGGTTGTATGCTCCCCGTCGCCCGACCAGTGCGGGGAGGTGGAATAACCCGCACCGGGCTATGTAGGCGAACCGGGGACACCATGCGTAAGGCTGGTGCCATGTAAGCCGGCCCGAGGAGACGCACTGGTGGCCAGATGCGTTGGGCCGGCTTCATGACATCCGGCTCAACGCTCAATCTAGCCCGGCCGATACGTGGAGCTGGAATGTACCGAACCGGGCTATGCACGCGTACAGGAGACACCATGCGCTCTACTGCGTAACACGGTGTCTGCCCGTACTCTCGCTCTCCACGGTAAGTACAGGGAGTAGGCGCAGGTCTCCTACCTGACTTCGCCACACTCCCTTTAAGGCCCCCCCCAAGAAATTTTTGGGTTGTACTCACGGGCTTCCAGCCTTGCTTCCGTGCTGCCTCCTCATATCGCCTCCTCTCGGCTTTAGCTGCCTCCAGCTCTTCACGAGGGAGGCGATATTCTCCCGGTTGTGCCCAAGGTCCCTTACCATCCAGTATCTCCTCCCATGTCCATGAATCCTGTGTAGGTGGGTCCTGTTGCCGCTTGACACGCCGCTTGGTCCTAGATTGGTGGGTAATTCTGTCACGATCGTCTTGCTGTGAGAGATTGGACCAAGGCGCAGCGTGTGCAAAATACATCTTCTTTATTTTAAGAAGAGAGAAAAAACAAACAAGAAACGAACAACTAATCACGAACTAACAAAATAACAAAACTGACGACCGTGAAGCTATAAAGACAGATAGTGCTGACACAAACACTACACATAGACAATTACCCACAAACAGCTAAAGCCTATGGCTGCCTTAAATATGGCTCCCAATCAGAGACAACAATAACCAGCTGTCTGATTGAGAACCAATTCAGGCAACCATAGACTTTCCTAGACACCTACACTGAACACTAACCCATCTACTCTATTTAACCCCCTAAACCATACAACACCCTAGACCAGGGGTGTCAAACTCATTCCACGGAGGGCCTAGTGTCTGCAGGTTTTTGGTTTTTCCTTTCAATAAAGCCCTAGACAACCAGGTGTGGGGAGTTCCTAACTAATTAGTGATGTTAATTCATCAATCAAGTACAAGGGAGGAGCGAAAACCCGCAGACACTCGGCCCCCCGTGGAATGAGTTTGACACCTGTGCCCTAGACAATACAAAAACACACAAACTTCCCCATGTCACACCCTGACCTAACTAAAATAATAATGAAAACAAAGATAACTAAGGCCAGGGTGTGACAACTATTGTTTTTTGGAGTTCTGTAGCTTGACGACAAGTTTCAACATACAGAAACCTGGATTTGATACTTTTACTGCTGTATACCTGAAGAAATGTTATCCTGGAAATGTAACAAAACATCATAGTATTTATGTAGATAACAGATGTAGAATCTTAATTTGAGAACTTTCACTTTCAGCTTCTGAAGTTTCAGATTTGTTTTTCCCTTGTGAAAAATATAAATAAATTATAATCCACATTTCCTGATGCTGCAGGATTATTTCCCTTCTCTAGCAAACTGGCTCAAATTAAGATCCTACATCTGTAGAAAACCCTGGAAACGTTGTGCTGATTAAAATCCCTAAGGTAGTGCATGAGAACATGGGTGACTTGGTTTCAACCACCATGAAATGGTTTTGGGGCCAGATATGCCATAATTACTGCAGACTCAACCTGCCGCTCAGAGCTACCCTGTGTGTGTGTGTGTGTGTGTGTGTGTGTGTGTGTGTGTGTGTGTGTGTGTGTGTGTGTGTGTGTGTGTGTGTGTGTGTGTGTGTGTGTGTGTGTGTGTGTGTGTGTGTGTGTGTGTGTGTGTGTGTGTGTGTGTGTGTGTATGTGTTTGTGCGTGTGTGTGTTTGTGTTTGTGCATGTGTGTGTTTGTGTTTGTGTGTGTAAAATATGCTGAGTTGTTGTTTTTTTCTCCAGTGTTCCTCTTTTACATTCTCTCCCTGTCTCTCAACCCTCCTCCACACCATCCTCCTTGGTTACTGTCTCTCTCAACCCTCCCCTACACCATCCTCACAGCTACTGTCTCTCTCAACCCTCCTCCACACCTTCCTCCCTGGTTACTGTCTCTCTCAAGCGTCCCCCACACCATCCTCACGGGTTACTGTCTCTCTCAACCCTCCCCTACACCATCCTCACAGCTACTGTCTCTCTCAACCCTCCTCCACACCTTCCTCCCTGGTTACTGTCTCTCTCAACCCTCCCCTACACCATCCTCACAGCTACTGTCTTTTTCAACCCTCCTCCACACCATCCTCCCTGGTTACTGTCTCTCTCAACCCTCCCCTACACCATCCTCACAGCTACTGTCTCTCTCAACCCTCCTCCACGCCATCCTCACTGGTTACTGTCTCTCTCAACCCCCCTCCACGCCATCCTCCCTGGTTACTGTCTCTCTCAACCCTCCTCCACGCCATCCTCCCTGGTTACTGTTTCTCTCAACCCTCCTCCACACCATCCTCCCTGGTTACTGTCTCTCTCAACCCTCCTCCACGCCATCCTCCCTGGTTACTGTCTCTCTCAACCCTCCCCAAACCATCCTCACTGGTTACTGTCTCTCTCAACCCTCCTCCACACCATCCTCACTGGTTACTGTCTCTCTCAACCCTCCTCCACACCATCCTCACTGGTTACTGTCTCTCTCAACCCTCCTCCACACCATCCTCCCTGGTTACTGTCTCTCTCAACCCTCCTCCACGCCATCCTCCCTGGTTACTGTCTCTCTCAACCCTCCCCCACACCATCCTCACTGGTTACTGTCTCTCTCAACCCTCCTCTACACCATCCTCACTGGTTACTGTCTCTCTCAACCCTCCTCCACGCCATCCTCACTGGTTACTGTCTCTCTCAACCCTCCTCCACGCCATCCTCCCTGGTTACTGTCTCTCTCAACCCTCCTCCACGCCATCCTCCCTGGTTACTGTCTCTCTCAAACCTCCTCCACGCCATACTCCCTGGTTACTGTCTCTCTGAACCCTCCTCCACGCCATCCTCCCTGGTTACTGTCTCTCTCAACCCTCCTCCACACCATCCTCACTGGTTACTGTCTCTCTCAACCCTCCTCCACGCCATCCTCCCTGGTTACTGTCTCTCTCAACCCTCCTCCACGCCATCCTCCCTGGTTACTGTCTCTCTCAACCCTCCTCCACGCCATCCTCCCTGGTTACTGTCTCTCTCAACCCTCCCCCATGCCATCCTCCCTGGTTACTGTCTCTCTCAACCCCCCTCCACGTCATCCTCACTGGTTACTGTCTCTCTCAACCCTCCTCCACGTCATCCTCACTGGTTACTGTCTCTCTCAACCCTCCTCCACGCAATCCTCCCTGGTTACTGTTTCTCTCAACCCTCCTCCACAGCATCCTCCCTGGTTACTGTCTCTCTCAACCCTCCTCCACGCCATCCTCCCTGGTTACTGTCTCTCTCAACCCTCCTCCACGCCATCCTCACTGGTTACTGTCTCTCTCAACCCTCCCCCACACCATCCTCACTGGTTACTGTCTCTCTCAAGCCTCCTCCACGTCATCCTCACTGGTTACTGTCTCTCTCAACCCTCCTCCACGCCATACTCACTGGTTACTGTCTCTCTCAACCCTCCTCCACGCCATCCTCCCTGGTTACTGTCTCTCTCAACCCTCCCCTACACCATCCTCACTGGTTACTGTCTCTCTCAACCCTCCCCTACACCATCCTCACTGGTTACTGTCTCTCTCAACCCTCCCCCCCCCCCCCCCATGCCATCCTCACTGGTTACTGTCTCTCACAACCCTCCCCTACACAATCCTCCCTGGTTACTGTCTCTCTCAAGCCTCCCCCCACGCCATCATCACTGGTTACTGTTTCTCTCAACCCTCCCCCACACCATCCTCCCTGGTTACTGTCTCTCTCAACCCTCCTCCACGCCATCCTCACTGGTTACTGTCTCTCTCAACCCTCCCCAAGCCTTCCTCACTGGTTACTGTCTCTCTCAACCCTCCTCCACGCCATCCTCCCTGGTTACTGTCTCTCTCAACCCTCCTCCACGCCATCCTCACTGGTTACTGTCTCTCTCAACCCTCCCCAAGCCTTCCTCACTGGTTACTGTCTCTCTCAACCCTCCCCCACACCATCCTCACTGGTTACTGTCTCTCTCAACCCTCCTCCACACCACCTTCACTGGTTACTGTCTCTCTCAACCCTCCCCAAGCCTTCCTCACTGGTTACTGTCTCTCTCAACCCTCCCCCACACCATCCTCACTGGTTACTGTCTCTCTCAACCCTCCTCCACACCATCCTCCCTGGTTACTGTCTCTCTCAACCCTCCCCACACCATCCTCACTGGTTACAGTTTCTCTCAACCCTCCTCCACGCCATCCGCCCTGGTTACTGTGTCTCTCAACCCTCCTCCACACCGTCCTCACTGGTTACTGTCTCTCTCAACCCTCCACACCATCCTCACTGGTTACTGTCTCTCTCAAGCGTCCCCCACACCATCCTCACTGGTTACTGTCTCTCTCAACCCTCCCCTACACCATCCTCACTGCTACTGTCTCTCTCAACCCTCCTCCACGCCATCCTCACTGGTTACTGTCTCTCTCAAGCCTCCCCCACACCATCCTCACTGGTTACTGTTTCTCTCAAGCCTCCTCCACACCATCCTCACTGGTTACTGTCTCTCTCAAGCCTCCTCCACAACATCCTCACTGGTTACTGTCTCTCTCAAGCCTCCTCCACAACATCCACACTGGTTACTGTCTCTCTCAAACCTCCTCCACACCATCCTCACTGGTTACTGTCTCTCTCAACCCTCCTCCACACCACCTTCACTGGTTACTGTCTCTCTCAACCCTCCTCCACGCCATCCTCACTGGTTACTGTCTCTCTCAAGCCTCCCCCACACCATCCTCACTGGTTACTGTCTCTCTCAAGCGTCCCCCACACCATCCTCACTGGTTACTGTCTCTCTCAACCCTCCTCCACACCACCTTCACTGGTTACTGTCTCTCTCAACCCTCCTCCACGCCATGCTCCCTGGTTACTGTCTCTCTCAACCCTCCTCCACACCATCCTCACTGGTTACTGTCTCTCTCAAGCCTCCTCCACACCATCATCACTGGTTACTGTTTCTCTCAACCCTCCCCCACACCATCCTCCCTGGTTACTGTCTCTCTCAACCCTCCTCCACGCCATCCTCACTGGTTACTGTCTCTCTCAACCCTCCCCAAGCCTTCCTCACTGGTTACTGTCTCTCTCAACCCTCCTCCACGCCATCCTCCCTGGTTACTGTCTCTCTCAACCCTCCTCCACGCCATCCTCACTGGTTACTGTCTCTCTCAACCCTCCCCAAGCCTTCCTCACTGGTTACTGTCTCTCTCAACCCTCCCCCACACCATCCTCACTGGTTACTGTCTCTCTCAACCCTCCTCCACACCACCTTCACTGGTTACTGTCTCTCTCAACCCTCCCCAAGCCTTCCTCACTGGTTACTGTCTCTCTCAACCCTCCCCCACACCATCCTCACTGGTTACTGTCTCTCTCAACCCTCCTCCACACCATCCTCCCTGGTTACTGTCTCTCTCAACCCTCCCCACACCATCCTCACTGGTTACAGTTTCTCTCAACCCTCCTCCACGCCATCCGCCCTGGTTACTGTGTCTCTCAACCCTCCTCCACACCGTCCTCACTGGTTACTGTCTCTCTCAACCCTCCACACCATCCTCACTGGTTACTGTCTCTCTCAAGCGTCCCCCACACCATCCTCACTGGTTACTGTCTCTCTCAACCCTCCCCTACACCATCCTCACTGCTACTGTCTCTCTCAACACTCCTCCACGCCATCCTCACTGGTTACTGTCTCTCTCAAGCCTCCCCCACACCATCCTCACTGGTTACTGTTTCTCTCAAGCCTCCTCCACACCATCCTCACTGGTTACTGTCTCTCTCAAGCCTCCTCCACAACATCCTCACTGGTTACTGTCTCTCTCAAGCCTCCTCCACAACATCCACACTGGTTACTGTCTCTCTCAAACCTCCTCCACACCATCCTCACTGGTTACTGTCTCTCTCAACCCTCCTCCACACCACCTTCACTGGTTACTGTCTCTCTCAACCCTCCTCCACGCCATCCTCACTGGTTACTGTCTCTCTCAAGCCTCCCCCACACCATCCTCACTGGTTAATGCCTCTCTCAAGCCCCCCCCACGCCATCCTCCCTGGTTATTGTCTCTCTCAACCCTCCCCCACACCATCCTCACTGGTTACTGTCTCTCTCAACCCTCCTCCACACCATCCTCCCTGGTTACTGTCTCTCTCAACCCTCCCCACGCCATCCTCACTGGTTACTGTCTCTCTCAACCCTCCCCCACACCATCCTCACTGGTTACAGTTTCTCTCAACCCTCCTCCACGCCATCCGCCCTGGTTACTGTCTCTCTCAACCCTCCTCCACACCGTCCTCACTGGTTACTGTCTCTCTCAACCCTCCTCCACACCATCCTCACTGGTTACTGTCTCTCTCAAGCGTCCCCCACACCATCCTCACTGGTTACTGTCTCTCTCAACCCTCCCCTACACCATCCTCACTGCTACTGTCTCTCTCAACCCTCCTCCACGCCATCCTCACTGGTTACTGTCTCTCTCAAGCCTCCTCCACACCATCCTCACTGGTTAATGTCTGTCTCAAGCCTCCCCCACACCATCCTTACTGGTTACTGTTTCTCTCAAGCCTCCTCCACACCATCCTCACTGGTTACTGTCTCTCTCAACCCTCCTCCACAACATCCTCCCTGGTTACTGTCTCTCTCAAGCCTCCTCCACACCATCCTCACTGGTTACTGTCTCTCTCAAGCCTCCTCCACACCATCCTCACTGGTTACTGTCTCTCTCAAGCCTCCTCCACACCATCCTCACTGGTTACTGTCTCTCTCAAGCCTCCTCCACACCATCCTCACTGGTTACTGTCTCTCTCAACCCTCCTCCACACCATCCTCACTGGTTACTGTCTCTCTCAAGCGTCCCCAACACCGTCCTCACTGGTTACTGTCTCTCTCAAGCCTCCTCCACACCATCCTCACTGGTTACTGTCTCTCTCAACCCTCCTCCACACCATCCTCACTGGTTACTGTCTCTCTCAAGCCTCCTCCACACCATCCTCACTGGTTACTGTCTCTCTCAACCCTCCTCCACACCATCCTCACTGGTTACTGTCTCTCTCAAGCCTCCCCCACACCATCCTCACTGGTTACTGTTTCTCTCAAGCCTCCTCCACACCATCCTCACTGGTTACTGTCTCTCTCAAGCCTCCTCCACAACATCCTCCCTGGTTACTGTCTCTCTCAACCCTCCCCTACACCATCCTCACTGGTTAATGTCTCTCTCAAACCTCCTCCACACCATCCACACTGGTTACTGTCTCTCTAAAACCTCCTCCACACCATCCACACTGGTTACTGTCTCTCTCAACCCTCCTCCATGCCATCCTCCCTGGTTACTGTCTCTCTCAACCCTCCTCCACGCCATCCTCGCTGGTTACTGTCTCTCTCAACCCTCCCCTACAAAATCCTCCCTGGTTACTGTCTCTCTCAAGCCTCCCCCACGCCATCCTCACTGGTTACTGTCTCTCTCAACCCTCCCCTACACCATCCTCACTGGTTACTGTCTCTCTCAACCCTCCTCCACGCCATCCTCACTGGTTACTGTCTCTCTCAACCCTCCCCAAGCCTTCCTCACTGGTTACTGTCTCTCACAACCCTCCCCCACACCATCCTCACTGGTTACTGTCTCTCTCAAGCCGCCCCACGCCATCCTCACTGGTTACTGTCTCTCTGAACCCTCCCCCACACCATCCTCACTGGTTACTGTCTCTCTCAACCCTCCTCCACACCATCCTCCCTGGTTACTGTCTCTCTCAACCCTCCCCACGCCATCCTCACTGGTTACTGTCTCTCTCAACCCTCCCCCACACCATCCTCACTGGTTACTGTCTCTCTCAAACCTCCCCTACACCATCCTCACTGGTTACTGTTTCTCTCAACCCTCCTCCACGCCATCTTCACTGGTTACTGTCTCTCTCAACCCTCCCCCACACCATCCTCACTGGTTACTGTCACTCTCAACCCTCCCCTACACCATCCTCACTGGTTACTGTTTCTCTCAACCCTCCTCCACGCCATCCTCACTGGTTACTGTCTCTCTCAACCCTCCCCCACACCATCCTCACTGGTTACTGTCTCTCTCAACCCTCCTCCACACCATCCTCCCTGGTTACTGTCTCTCTCAACCCTCCCCACGCCATCCTCCCTCGTTACTGTCTCTCTCAACCCTCCCCCACACCATCCTCACTGGTTACTGTCTCTCTCAACCCTCCCCTACACCATCCTCACTGGTTACTGTCTCTCTCAACCCTCCCCAAGCCTTCCTCACTGGTTACTGTCTCTCACAACCCTCCCCCACACCATCCTCACTGGTTACTGTCTCTCTCAAGCCCCCCCACGCCATCCTCACTGGTTACTGTCTCTCTCAACCCTCCCCCACACCATCCTCACTGGTTACTGTCTCTCTCAACCCTCCCCCACACCATCCGCCCTGGTTACTGTCTCTCTCAACCCTCCTCCACGCCATCCTCACTTGTTACTGTCTCTCTCAAGCCTCCCCCACACCATCCTCACTGGTTACTGTCTCTCTCAAGCGTCCCCCACACCATCCTCACTGGTTACTGTCTCTCTCAACCCTCCCCTACACCATCCTCACTGCTACTGTCTCTCTCAACCCTCCCCCACACCATCCTCACTGGTTACTGTCTCTCTCAAGCCTCCCCCACACCATCCTCACTGGTTACTGTCTCTCTCAAGCCTCCTCCACACCATCCTCACTGGTTACTGTCTCTCTCAACCCTCCTCCACAACATCCTCACTGGTTACTGTCTCTCTCAAGCCTCCTCCACACCATCCTCACTGGTTACTGTCTCTCTCAAGCCTCCTCCACACCATCCTCACTGGTTACTGTCTCTCTCAACCCTCCCCTACACCATCCTCACAGCTACTGTCTCTCTCAACCCTCCCCTACACCATCCTCACAGCTACTGTCTCTCTCAACCCTCCCCAAACCATCATCCCTGGTTACTGTCTCTCTCAACCCTCCCCTACACCATCCTCACAGCTACTGTCTCTCTCAACCCTCCCCACACCATCCTCCCTGGTTACTGTCTCTCTCAACCCTCCCCACGCCATCCTCACTGGTTACTGTCTCTCTCAACCCTCCTCCACACCATCCTCCCGGGTTACTGTCTCTCTCAACCCTCCCCTACACCATCCTCACAGCTACTGTCTCTCTCAACCCTCCTCCACGCCATCCTCACTGGTTACTGTCTCTCTCAACCCTCCTCCACGCCATCCTCCCTGGTTACTGTCTCTCTCAACCCTCCTCCACGCCATCCTCCCTGGTTACTGTCTCTCTCAAACCTCCTCCACGCCATCCTCCCTGGTTACTGTCTCTCTCAACCCTCCTCCACGCCATCCTCCCTGGTTACTGTCTCTCTCAACCCTCCTCCACACCATCCTCACTGGTTACTGTCTCTCTCAACCCTCCTCCACGCCATCCTCCCTGGTTACTGTCTCTCTCAACCCTCCTCCACGCCATCCTCCCTGGTTACTGTCTCTCTCAACCCTCCTCCACGCCATCCTCCCTGGTTACTGTATCTCTCAACCCTCCCCCATGCCATCCTCCCTGGTTACTGTCTCTCTCAACCCTCCTCCACGTCATCCTCACTGGTTACTGTCTCTCTCAACCCTCCTCCACGCCATCCTCCCTGGTTATTGTTTCTCTCAACCCTCCTCCACGCCATCCTCCCTGGTTACTGTCTCTCTCAACCCTCCTCCACATCATCCTCACTGGTTACTGTCTCTCTCAACCCTCCACCACACCATCCTCACTGGTTACTGATTCTCTCAACCCTCCTCCACGCCATCCTCACTGGTTACTGTCTCTCTCAACCCTCCTCCACGCCATCCTCCCTGGTTACTGTCTCTCTCAACCCTCCCCTACACCATCCTCACTGGTTACTGTCTCTCTCAACCTTCCTCCACATCATCCTCACTGGTTAATGTCTCTCTCAACCCTCCCCCACACCATCCTCACTGGTTACTGTCTCTCTCAAGCCTCCCCCACACCATCCTCACTGGTTACTGTCTCTCTCAAGCCTCCTCCACACCATCCTCACTGGTTACTGTCTCTCTCAAGCCTCCTCCACAACATCCTCACTGGTTACTGTCTCTCTCAAGCCTCCTCCACACCATCCTCACTGGTTACTGTCTCTCTCAACCCTCCTCCACGCCATCCTCCTTGGTTACTGTCTCTCTCAACCCTCCTCCACGCCATCCTCCCTGGTTACTGTCTCTCTCAAACCTCCTCCACGCCATCCTCCCTGGTTACTGTCTCTCTCAACCCTCCTCCACGCCATCCTCCCTGGTTACTGTATCTCTCAACCCTCCCCCATGCCATCCTCCCTGGTTACTGTCTCTCTCAACCCTCCTCCACGTCATCCTCACTGGTTACTGTCTCTCTCAACCCTCCTCCACGCCATCCTCCCTGGTTACTGTTTCTCTCAACCCTCCTCCACGCCATCCTCCCTGGTTACTGTCTCTCTCAACCCTCCTCCACATCATCCTCACTGGTTACTGTCTCTCTCAACCCTCCTCCACGCCATCCTCACTGGTTACTGCCTCTCTCAACCCTCCTCCACGCCATCCTCACTGGTTACTGTCTCTCTCAACCCTCCTCCACGCCATCCTCCCTGGTTACTGTCTCTCTCAACCCTCCCCTACACCATCCTCACTGGTTACTGTCTCTCTCAACCCTCCTCCACATCATCCTCACTGGTTAATGTCTCTCTCAACCCTCCCCCACACCATCCTCACTGGTTACTGTCTCTCTCAAGCCTCCCCCACACCATCCTCACTGGTTACTGTCTCTCTCAAGCCTCCTCCACACCATCCTCACTGGTTACTGTCTCTCTCAAGCCTCCTCCACACCATCCTCACTGGTTACTGTCTCTCTCAACCCTCCTCCACAACATCCTCACTGGTTACTGTCTCCCTCAAGCCTCCTCCACACCATCCTCCCTGGTTACTGTCTCTCTCAACCCTCCCCACGCCATCCTCACTGGTTACTGTCTCTCTCAACCCTCCCCACGCCATCCTCACTGGTTACTGTCTCTCTCAACCCTCCCCTACACCATCCTCACAGCTACTGTCTCTCTCAACCCTCCCCACACCATCCTCCCTGGTTACTGTCTCTCTCAACCCTCCCCACGCCATCCTCACTGGTTACTGTCTTTCTCAACCCTCCTCCACACCATCCTCCCTGGTTACTGTCTCTCTCAACCCTCCCCTACACCATCCTCACAGCTACTGTCTCTCTCAACCCTCCTCCACGCCATCCTCACTGGTTACTGTCTCTCTCAACCCTCCTCCACGCCATCCTCCCTGGTTACTGTCTCTCTCAACCCTCCTCCACGCCATCCTCCCTGGTTACTGTCTCTCTCAAACCTCCTCCACGCCATCCTCCCTGGTTACTGTCTCTCTCAACCCTCCTCCACGCCATCTTCCCTGGTTACTGTCTCTCTCAACCCTCCTCCATACCATCCTCACTGGTTACTGTCTCTCTCAACCCTCCTCCACGCCATCCTCCCTGGTTACTGTCTCTCTCAACCCTCCTCCACGCCATCCTCCCTGGTTACTGTCTCTCTCAACCCTCCTCCACGCCATCCTCCCTGGTTACTGTATCTCTCAACCCTCCCCCATGCCATCCTCCCTGGTTACTGTCTCTCTCAACCCTCCTCCACGTCATCCTCACTGGTTACTGTCTCTCTCAACCCTCCTCCACGCCATCCTCCCTGGTTACTGTCTCTCTCAACCCTCCTCCACGCCATTCTCCCTGGTTACTGTTTCTCTCAACCCTCCTCCACGCCATCCTCCCTGGTTACTGTCTCTCTCAACCCTCCTCCACATCATCCTCACTGGTTACTGTCTCTCTCAACCCTCCACCACGCCATCCTCACTGGTTACTGTCTCTCTCAACCCTCCTCCACGCCATCCTCACTGGTTACTGTCTCTCTCAACCCTCCCCTACACCATCCTCACTGGTTACTGTCTCTCTCAACCCTCCTCCACGCCATCCTCACTGGTTACTGTCTCTCTCAACCCTCCCCCACACCATCCTCACTGGTTACTGTCTCTCTCAACCGTCTTCCACACCATCCTCACTGGTTACTGTCTCTCTCAACCCCCCTCCACACCATCCTCACTGGCTACTGTCTCTCTCAACCCCCCTCCACACCATCCTCACTGGCTACTGTCTCTCTCAACCCTCTTCCACACCATCCTCACTGGTTACTGTCTCTCTCAACCCCCCTCCACACCATCCTCACTGGCTACTGTCTCTCTCAACCCTCTTCCACACCATCCTCACTGGTTACTGTCTCTCTCAACCCTCTCCTACACCACCCTCACTGGGTACTGTCTCTCTCAACCTTCCCCTACACCATCCTCACTGGTTACTGTCTCTCTCAACCCTCCTCCACACCATCCTCACTGGTTACTGTCTCTCTCAACCCTCCCCTACACCATCCTCACTGGTTACTGGTTGGTGGCACTGGTTCCAACCAGCCAGGGGCTTCATATTTTGACAATAATCTGTTTGCATAACTGAAAGTCTAAGACGTTGCAATAAAAATTGTATGAACCTATTCTGGATACGTTTGACCCTGTCTTGATGAAACCACGTGCAACTTCTTGGTTTACACATAAGCACTGAATCATATACTATCAAATGTGTTAAACAAGCAACCATTGTATACCAGGTTGCACCCTTTAATCACCCTTTAATCAAAAGGATAAATATGTCAGAGGAGAAATCTCATAAAGTAACACTACTTATTTAGTGGTATTTGAGTGCAGCGTAATATATCATGTTGAGGGTGAATCACATTCCTTCAGGACATTTGGCCTCTGTCATCAGAAAGAATGTGCCTAGAACCAAAAGTATGTGATTAAAGGGGGGGATGTGTACAGATGCAACACCGTGTCCTGGTATCACCTGTTGAACTATGGAGAAATAATAGTGTGTTGACTGTTTACTGTTTCACTGATACCAATATCATTCAATGGTACTGTCATATCCATAAGATAATGTCTTATCCATGATATAACTTCTTATCCATGAGATAAAGTCTTATCCAAGAGATAACGTCTTATCCATGAGATAATGTCTTATCCAAGGACCTGTTGTTTCTCCTTCTAATGGACGTACGCCAGACGAGGCTGGTGGGAGGAGCTACAAGAGGACAGGCTCATTGTCATGGCTGCAATGGGCTCGATGGAACGGAGTCAAACATGTGGTTTCCATGTGCTTGATTTGTTTGACACCGTTCCATCTTTACTATTAGTCTTAACAATGAGCCCGTCCTGCTATAGGTCCTCCCACCAGAATCATCTACACACACACACACACACACACACACACACACACACACACACACACACACACACACACACACACACACACACACACACACACACACACACACACACACACACACACACACACACACACACACACACACACACACACACACACACACCTCACCATCATTAGAGTGACCTCTGCTGGTGACATTGACCTCTGCATGGTGTTGGTGGGCTGGAAGGTTCCGCTCAAGGGAATACCTGACCTCGGTTGACGTTGAAAAGTGTCAGCAAACTGTCAAGGATACCGGATGTGAAGATTTAACAAACAGTACAAACAATGTCAAATGAGCCAGTCGCCAAAATCTCAGCGTTTTAAGAGCTCCTACTCTGCCAGTGACCTTGAAAGTTATCTATCTTGGCTGTGAGAAAGTACATAGTGGGAAAACAGAGAAACAAAACAGGAGAAAAGTGAGGGACGAGAGGAGAAGATTCCACTGATGTGGCAGATCTGTATCTGACCGATTCTGCAAGTTTAGACACAGGAAGGAGATTGGATAGATACGCTAGTGTCACATCGGACATTCTGCAACTACACACACACACACACACACACACACACACACACACCTAAACACACACACACGCACACACACATTGTACAGGTAGACAGACAGACAGACATGATGATGACCTGAAGACAGGAGGCTCTTATCAGCTGTTGCTGAGTCAGTGTTGTGTTGTGAATAGGACACCATAACAAAGATCACCTCTCCTCTCCTACCGTCTGCCAGAGGAGCCTGTCATGTTGTGTTTTTAGACTGCCTGTAATTAGTATTACCTGCTTCCCTCAGTTTGACTCAAACACAGTCCCTTCAATCACAGTGGCAGGATGAGGATGTTTTAAACATGTCTATGGATGGATTCATCATCTCTCCACACTACAGTGTATACCTACAGTACTGTACCATCCTGGTATGACCTTCCAGCTGGCAGGAGGAAGCCCATCTGTCATGAAGGACATAAAATGTTTCCTCACTTGGCATATCACTCCTCTCTCACATAGCTTGTTCTGCACATTAGAGATATTGATGTAGGCTACTGCTACAACTCCTTCTTGAAGGTGATATGAATTGCATTGCAACTGGACATTCCTTTGTTGAGTGGTGAACCAGTTACTTGGTTTATGGACAAAATGACCTCAGTGTGCAGCCTGCCAGCCCCTACCTTGTCTGTCTACTGTTATTTCACTCTCTGCAGTCATCAATGATGTCATTAACTCCAACTTCTGTTATGTTGCTGTTGCGATAACACATTTTTGTGTTTCCATGGTGATATTCGGGCAATTTTCTCCCAGCAAGCTGGCAAACACCTTAACTTGGTTCTGAACAAATATGTGCTCCATGAATGCAGCTTTTATTGAGTGGAATACTGCATGTGCTACTTCCTAATGCTTCCCATGAACCCCTGACCCAACATGAATGTCAGTTCCTATTACCTGGGATTTCCATTTAACTTCAGCCCTCCAACTGTCTTTTCTCCCAGGAGGGCTTTACCAAGTGTTCTGTGCCAGTGTGACTATGGGTTAGAACCTGGTCACACACACACACACACACACACACACACACACACACACACACACACACACACACACACACACACACACACACACACACACACACACACACACACACACACACACACACACACACACACACACACACACACACACACTGGACAGACAGACAGTCATAATACTATGGATAATCACTTCTTTCGTGTTACTACAAAGGGAGGGCACAGAGTAGAGAACGTAGAGCATTGAAGTGGTGACTTTAAACTGTATGTACTAATTTAGGAAGGAAAGGACAGTTGGTCTGGTCAGTGGTCACATGCCATATCACTAGCTAGGCCTGGAGCCTCCTGAGTGGTGCAGAGGTCTTAGGGACTGCCGTGACCATGAGGCGGTGCACAATTGGCCCAGTGTTGTCTGGGTTAGGGGAGGGTTTGGCCAGTCAGGATGTCCTTGTCCCATTGCACTCTAGTGACTCCTTGTGGCGGGAAGAGTGCATGCATGCTGACTTCAGTCACCAGTTGTACGATGTTTCCGCCAAAATATTGGTGCGGCTGGCTTCCGGGTTAAGTGAGGAGTGTGTCAAGAAGCGGTGCGGCTTGGCAGGGTCGTGTTTCGGTGGACGCATGGCTCTCGACCTTCGCCTCTTCCCGGGTCCATATGGGAGTTGCAGCAATAGGACAAGATTGGAACTACCAATTGGAGAGAAAAAGGGGTAAAACATTTTTTTAAATGCGCTCTCGATTGGGCAAACGCTAACTGGACTAAAGTAGCCAAATGTTCCAAAATGTCTATCAGTACTGTATCGTACAATACACTGTCAAAGTATTCTGGTGCAGAGCCCGTGATCTAGGGTTAGGGCTCCCGGTTCAATCCCTGCACCCCCCTTACTGTTTCCCCCTCTGTTTCCAACTGTCTAAGTAAAGTGTCTAATGTAAAAATGATACATTTAAAAAGAGTAAAGAAGCCTGCATCCTCATCCTTTCTCCGTTAAAGCCAGGGCATCCTCTGGAGACATATACAACAGTGGCTGCTATTAATTACCAAGAAATATTAGCCTTTGTGGGAGATACTCGATAGCAGTAGTATCCAAAGCAAATAGTGAACTGGCAGTAATGGTGCCCTGACTGTATACCAGATCCAGGCCCATGAGAGAGACCCAGAGAGAGAGAGAGAGAGAGAGAGAGGCAGAGAGAGAGAGAGAAAGAGAGAGAGAGGCAGAGAGAGAGAGAGAGAAGGCAGAGAGAGAGATGGCAGAGAGACAGGCAGAGAGAGCGAGAAAGAAGGCAGAGAGAGAGAAGGCAGAGAGAGAGGCAGAGAGAGAGCGAGAGAGAGAGAAGGCAGAGAGAGAGAGAGAGAGGCAGAGAGAGAGAGAAGGCAGAGAGAGAGCACGAGAGAGAGAGAGAGAGAGAGAGAGAGAGAGAGAGAGAGAGAGAGAGAGAAGGCAGAGAGAGGGGCAGAGAGAGAGAGAGAGAAGGCAGAGAGAGAGGCAGAGAGAGCGAGAGAGAGAAGGCAGAGAGAGAGAGAGAGAAGGCAGAGAGAGACAGAGTCATACACTTATTATTAGTTTGATATCTCCTCATTTCTTCATGGAATGGTATGGTCATTTCTAATGGGTTATATAAGCAGATTGGTGCGGGGGAGCCTGTCAACTCTAACACACCTAACATTGTATAATGTATGCAATAACACATAGAGAAAGTGGATGGAGCTCACTCACTGTCATCATCAGTATATAGGACTACATAACCTGAACCAAGATTAGACGTTTGTATTTTGACAACCAGGAAAAGGTTTTGTCTATACCCTTGCAGAGTGTGCAGAGGTAGCCTAGTGGTTAGAGCGTTGGACTAGTAACCGCAAGGTTGCAAGATCAAATCCCTGAGCTGACAAGGTAAAAATGTGTTGTTCTGCCCCTGAACAAGGCAGTTAACCTGCTGTCATTGAAAATAAGAATGTGTTTTTAATAACTGACTTGCCTAGTTAAATAAAGAGGAAGGAATGAGTAGAGGTTCTTCAGATAATTTGGGTGTGGTGCAAGATACTGATTTGTATATCAAGGTGGTGAATTTACAAGTTTGGAAAGGATGACCGTTAGCAGCAGGTGTCCATATCCAACCAGTCATTTGCTCCCATCACACACGTATCAATTTTTTGTAGAAAAATATTTGGTTTAATGAGGGGTACCTCCAACAAAGTCAGTATGTGACGTCCATCCATGTCTGAGGACGTCGGGAGATGACGTGGGACTCGGCAACTAGGAGCAACAGTGAACGCTGTTACCTTCAAGTAGGTTTCAGTTTGGCTTTTGCTATCCCAAACCTTAACCCTTACCTTAACCATTCAGAGTTAATGCCTAACCTTAAGATTTCGGAGTTAATGCCTAAGCTTTAGTACTTACAGTACACGTCCATCAACAGGGCACTCCAGTCCTAGTGTGGAAGACAAAACACACATACACACACACGTTTTTCACCTTTGTGTAATTGTCTGGCCTGTCTGTGTCCTTCCACCTCACACATCACACAGGAATTTATCATCTTCTCTCCTTCTCTCCCATCTTCTCTCCCTCTCCTTTCCCTCCTCAGACCTCGTGTCTAAATGTTGGTTTTAGTCGCCCTACCGTTCAACGTCTCCTAAATCAACATGGAAAACCTCACGCTCTGAAAACAAACTCAGAACTCTCGCTTTCTACTGTAAATCCTCTTTCATCTTCGTTGTTTGTTTTTGCCAGTGCTTCATTTAGTTGGTTTCTGTACCAGAGGATGTGCATTTACAGTATAGCTACTACCTCATGTGATGAGTTACCTATCGTCTGAGACTTGGAAAGTCAACTGTCGTCCATAGACTGGAAGCAGCTGTTTGGTTAACACGTAAGTACAGTACTGCCATTGGAAGGCAGGTGTTGACAACCAGGGTTTGATACCATTTCAAGTTAGGGCCCGAGTATCAAATTGCACCTTATTTCATTCATAGTGCACTAATTTGAAGTAGTGCACTTCATAGGGAATTTGGTGAAATTTGGGACGCAACCTAGGATAAATGTCCTGACGTTTCACCTCCTAAATCAAACAACTTGGCTGGGATCTCCATGGCTTGGCCCCTGAGGGCCGGACTAGAACCAAGCCAAGGGCCACTCCCTAAACAGTGCCAGGCTTTACAGCCCATTGATGTCCTGTAAGACCAATGTAATTATGGGAGGAGCAACGGCACGGCCCGCCAGGGAACACAAACAAAGAGCAACGCTGCAGCTGCACACTTCCAACAGCACTCTGAAGGACTGGCCTCCAATATAACCTGTGTTAAAGTCCTAGTGCACACTTCCAACAGCACTCTGAAGGACTGGCCTCCAATATAACCTGTCTCAAAGTCCTAGTGCACACTTCCAACAGCACTCTGAAGGACTGGCCTCCAATATAACCTGTCTCAAAGTCCTAGTGCACACTTCCAACAGCACTCTGAAGGACTGGCCTCCAATATAACCTGTGTTAAAGTCCTAGTGCACACTTCCAACAGCACTCTGAAGGACTGGCCTCCAATATAACCTGTGTTAAAGTCCTAGTGCACACTTCCAACAGCACTCTGAAGGACTGGCCTCCAATATAACCTGTGTTAAAGTCCTAGTGCACACTTCCAACAGCACTCTGAAGGACTGGCCTCCAATATAACCTGTGTTAAAGTCCTAGTGCACACTTCCAACAGCACTCTGAAGGACTGGCCTCCAATATAACCTGTGTTAAAGTCCTAGTGCACACTTCCAACAGCACTCTGAAGGACTGGCCTCCAATATAACCTGTGTTAAAGTCCTAGTGCACACTTCCAACAGCACTCTGAAGGACTGGCCTCCAATATAACCTGTGTTAAAGGCCTAGTGCACACTCCAACAGCACTCTGAAGGACTGGCCTCCAATATAACCCGTGTTAAAGTCCTATTGGACACTTCCAACAGCACTCTGAAGGACTGCCTCAAGAGTACTACTCTCTCTCAATTCAATTTCAATTTTAAGGGCTTTATTGGCATGGGAAACATATGTTTACATTGCCAAAGCAAGTGCAGTAGATAATAAGCAAAAGTGAAATAAACAATAAAAATTAACAGCAAACATTACACTCACATAAGTTCCAAAATAATGAAGTAATTTCAAATGTTATATTATGTCTATATACAGTGTTGTAACGATGTGCAAATAGTTAAAGTACAAAAGGGAAAATAAATAAACATAAATATGGGTTGTATTTACAATGGTGTTTGTTCTTCACTGGTTGCCCTTTTCTCATGGCAACAGGTCACAAATCTTGCTGCTGTGTAGCACACTGTGGTATTTCACCCAGTAGATATGGGAGTTTATCAAAATTGGGTTTGTTTTCAAATTCTTTGTGGATCTGTGTAATCTGAGGGAAATATGTGTCTCTAATATGGTCATACATTGGGCAGGAGGTTAGGAAGTGCAGCTCAGTTTCCACCTCATTTTGTGGGCAGTGTGCACATAGCCTGTCTTCTCTTGAGAACTTTCTCAATAGCAAGGCTATGCTCACTGAGTCTGTACATCTCTCTCTCCCTGTGAGGTTTCTTCGTACACTTCTCTAGAGGGTCTCTCTCAGTTGTAGATTTGTTGAGGCCTTTTTCAGAGCTGTTTTGAATGAAAGATAGGTACCAACACACTGCAAAAGGCTGCAAAGCTGAAACATCTGTGTATGCTATCCCTGTTGCAGTGAAAAAAGATATATACATTTTTTTATGTTAAGTTTATGCGACATCCTTTTTGCTTATCTCAACAGATTGTACGCAACAACCAAACTTCTGGGAGAGCGCGATGTTCTCCTTTTGAAGAGCTGTAGACATAAACTTATATTTGCATAGTTGATTATCATATCGTCATCAGGCAGACACCTTCATACAGAGCAACATTTTTACTCCAATCATGCATTGTCCTTTGTCTAACCGTAAGGTAGTGTATTTATGTTATTGGACCCTAACAGTTGCCATGCACCCCTCTTCTTTACGGTGTGTTTTCAAGTACGTATATAATCAGAGACAATTTCAACATGATCTGATCGGTAGATGACAGACATTGACAGCAAATGTATGCAACTATGCATGTGAATCACAAACAAACGTACGTTTGTGTTCAGAAAAAGCAATAACAGTGCAGTATGATTTGCAGATGTTGTTGAGTGTAACACACAGTTTTGCTCAATGGGACTTTCAGGAACACCCAGGGCGGCCATCTTTCTTCTCATTTAGGCTTTGCTGAGAAGAACATCCGTGTTGATGTCTTCGGCTAGGGAGACCGACTTGCATCACTCAGAGCATTAGGAATGTGATTGCAAAAAAAGATTCTGTGAATTCAGGTCAAACGGTTGCTCTGTGGTCTATCCGTTGCAGTTGTCAGTTGAGAAACGGTAGGATTGCAGGATTGCAACATTGAAAGGGTCTGTCCAAATAGTTTTTGCAGCTTGAGGGTTGAATAGGATTCACACACCTGAAGGGAGTAGAAGGGATTGCTGGACTTTTGCAAATCAAACAATAAAAAACGATGGTTCATTGATACTTCTCTTTCTGGATTTTCCCTCCCTCTCCCCTCCCCCGGACAGCCCAGCAGCAGTTCCCCTCCGTTAAGCCAGGCTGCAACACTGCTCTTAGGTAATTCCAGTTGTCCATCTGGACGGACCGGACAGAGGTTTGGGAGGGATTCCACGGTCTGAACTCTCCTTCCCCCCACCCACCCTATTGCTCCCCATCACATCCCCCTTTTCCTTGAAACATTGTTGTCATCCATCAGCATGCTGTCACTGACCATTGCTCCTGTGTTTCCTGAAGCAGGGTTGGTTCTGATACACTGTGTTCTTACTGCAGTCTGGCCTGTCAGAGAGACTCACACTGCTGGCCTTGCAGGAACACTATCAAAATACACATTACACGCCACGGCAGAATCTTAGGCGACTGGGGAGAGGGCTCGGCTCCCTCGGGGACCCCAGGGACAAGATGAGGTCACCTAGGAGGTGGGAAGTTGCATGTATCCCAAATGGCTCCCTATTCCCTAGTGCACTTCCCCTAGTGCACTACTTTTGACCAGGGCCCATAGGGGAATACAGTGTCATTTGGGAAGCAGCGTGTGTCAGTCAGCTGTACGAGCCCAAAGAGTGTAGCAACACTGCTAGGATCACCCTTGACCTTAGTATTAGAACACAGTTCAACTCAACACAGATACCGCAATCAAGGCATTCCTTGTAGCCGCTAATAACTCCTCTGATAATAAATATTTGGAGCCCGGAGGGGGAACCATGTGTGTATCTGAAGTACGCGGGATATGTCTTATCGCTGCTGTTCATCACTTCTCATTCCCAACACGAGGGCGAATATATCTGTCTGTCCACTGTTCTGAGTAGTAACCATATTAGGACAGTTGGGACAAGACGTGTCTCATGTTGATAAGGGAAGACAAACCGATACAGAGTTGGAGATGGAGCACATGGTCTATTGGGTGGGTGAATTATTTCAGGCGTTCTTATGTAGGTGATGTATCAATTTGAAGAGCACTCCCATTGGGCACATACTGGTTGAATCAACATGGTTTCCACGTCATTTCAATAAAATGACATTGAACCAATGGGCTCCTTCTGACTAGTACTGACATCTTTATGCCTTACCCTTCCTCTTTAGAAGTCTGTAGAGAGAGAGAGAGAGAGAGAGAGAGAGAGAGAGAGAGAGAGAGAGAGAGAGAGAGAGAGAGAGAGAGAGAGAGAGAGAGAGAGAGAGAGAGAGAGAGAGAGAGAGAGAGAGAGAGAGAGAGAGAGAGAGAGAGAGAGAGAGAGAGAGAGAGAGAGAGAGAGAGAGAGAGAGAGAGAGAGAGAGAGAGAGAGAGAGAGACCGAGAGAGTTCCCCATCTGTTGACTTCATCCTGGAAAAGCGATGGATCTGTTGGAGAGGAGAGGGGAAAACAGCAGAGGACAGGAAACAATATCATACTTGTAACATCCCCAGAGTATGTACTGCTGTTAGAGCAAATCTTTTCTGGGTGCTTCATTGTGGATTTGGATGAGGTGCAGATGTTTCTCTTGGATGTAGGTCTGAATGTGTCTTTGTTCATGTCTTCTAGTATATACTGTTGCGAGGGGAATGAAAACCCTATAATGCTTTATGTGCACAGACTTCATAGACATACCCTGTATAATCACAACGTCATGGTTTACAACCCACCAAAGAGGTTCTGGAATGCAGCACCCAACACAGCAGATTCTATCCTCCTCAGCAAGCCAATGAATACGGAATTCATGTTTTCTCTGTTATGGTTGCCATCCTCTATATCCACAATGGTTGCTATGAGCACAAATCAAGTATTTCTCTCTCTCTTGATTGAATCTACAGCCCTGCACCTATGCTACCCACTACCAGGCGCCTTCTATACCCTGATTATTTTATAGCACTGATTATAGGGTATAAAATAAGAGATGTATTGTGGTCGTGGGGAGATTCCATATGCATTAACTACTGTAGATAACTATTTGCAGTAGATACCACTGACTCCACAACTACTATTTTATAGATCTAGTATTTATCCTCCTAACTAACTAGCAAGGAGGGGAAAAGCTCAAGTTCAGACTAAATCAGAGGAAGGAGGAGCTGTGTCCCAGGCCAGGTTCTGCTGGAGTCAGAGGGGTAAACTGAGCTCCACGTCAGGGTGGGCTCCATCCCCTCTGGGAAGCTCTTTGAGCCAGGGTCCAAGTATTCCCTCTTCTTGAAAAGAACGAGGGAGAAAGGAAAGAAAAGACAGAGAGAGGGAGAGCAGGAAAACGTCTTTCATGTGTGTGGCAGCCGGTCTCAGTAGCCAGGCTTTTCAAAGACCCACATGTGGAGCCTCACCAAAGTCCAATTGCACATCCATCCTTTTTGAAATAACACTTCCAAAACAGTCTGCACCCTGTCCAAGTCAAACAGGTCCACAACGATATACTTCCCTAAAACCTGAGACCGAGACGTCGTCCAAATACTCTTCAGGTCGGCTGAATTTCACTGCAGAGAGATGTTTGGTGAAATAACGGAGGGAACAGATACTTTGTGACTTGTATTGTATCAGGTCATTTTACGCAATGGGTCATGTTTGAGTCATTGGGGACTTGTCTTGAAAGTTGCACAAAGGGAATTCCCTTAGTTCAGTTTGAAACTATCCTTGTTTTCCTGAGTATTCCAAGGTTCCGTTAGAGTCTGTATCCAGCCCCTGTGGTTAAAAAAAGAAAGACATATAAACTCAACTCAAACAAAACAGTGACAGGGCATAGATACTGTAGCCAGGACACATAAGAATAGGTTAGTTTCCTCACATGCTAGGCTGTCATCTTGACCTCTGAATGACATTGGAACCCTGTGCAGATTAACTGTCACACTGAACACGGCAAGTCTGTCATACGTGCTCCAACAGGCCCAAAGTACGACATTGGCGAACAGCAGTAATTACTGAGAGCGTTGGGTTTTGGTTTCTGGTTACATTTTAAAACAAAAGACAATAAATAACTGTCACAACGAAGGGTTCATTGATTAACATGACAGACTTTAAAGTGAACGCCATAATTATCCAGGATATGCTTTTATAGGAGGAGCAAATGGAAAGGGCTCTACCAGCCTGTTAACTATGTTAGGACAGTGTTAGTTACACAAGCGAGACTTATACCAGGAAAACGCCTACAGAATTTAACCTCTGCTACTTCGTGCTGATTGCACTTCCTGCTTGGAAGTGCAACACATAGGTTGTACCCTGCTGATCTGGGGTGTCAGCTGATTAATGGGCCAGCTCCGTGGACAGTGACATCATCCATTCAACCACGGTTGTCCATTCCTGCAGTGGGGTCTGATACACTGACCCCCCTCCTCTGTGAAGTCATCATAATGCCAGTGTTGTAAAGTACTTAAGTAAAAACACTTTGAAGTACTACTTATTAAGTCGTTTTTTGTGGTATCTGTACTTTACTATATATATTTTGGACAACTTTTACTTTTACACCAATACATTCCTAAAGAAAACAATGTACTTTTTACTCCATACATTTTCCCTGACACCCAAAAGTACTCGTTACATTTTGAATGCTTAGCAGGACAGAAAATTTACACTTATCAAGAGAACATCCTTGGTCATCCCTACTGCCACTAATCTGGCGGATTTACCAAACACAAATGCTGAGTTTGTAAATGATGTCTGAGTGTGCCCCTGGCTATCCGTAAATTTAAAAAACTATAATATCGTGCCGTTTGGTTTGCTTAATTTAAGGAATTTGAAATGATACATAGTTTTACTTTTTAAATAAGTATATTTTAGCAATTCCATTTACTTTTGATACTTAAGTATATTTACAACCAAATACTTTTAGACTTTTACTCAAGTAGTACTTTACTGGGTGACTTTCACTTTTACTTGATTCATTTTCTATAAAGGTATCTTTACTTTAACTTAAGTATGACAATTGGGTACTTTTTCCACCACTGCATAATGCAACAATGCTGGGACGGTTGTTTTCAGCAGGTGAGCTGCCAACGAACTGAGAATAGTCAAAGTCTCTGGAGGATTGGAGAAGAGGAACACAGTAAAGAGGACTTTTAAACACAGCGTGGAGGAGAGAGGAGAAGATTAAAAACACAACCAGGGTTTGTTGTCGCACAGCAACATGTCATTATCTAATACTTGGATCTCCTGAAAGCAAATCTAAGAACTGTTTTGACAAGAATCCCGGTTGCCAATGACAGTTGCTGTGACAGTTTGAGTTCTTTATGATTGAACGTTGTCCTAGTTTCAGGGGAGCCTGATTCTTGAATGACTCACTCTCCATCCCTGGATGGAAAAGTGTGGTGAAAATGCTTGGTTAATCCCAGAAAAGGAAAACACCCAGGTATGGGTTATGTCCGCTCTCTTGGGCCAAACTCAACAGACAGGTTCCATGGAAGACATTTCCCATTTCCTCCATTACTGTCAACACCTTGGATTCATCTATGGCTACTTGCTGTTGTATGTAAGTAAGCAAGCAAGTAATTAAGTAATTAGGTAAGTAAGTAATTATGAAGAAATGAAAGTGGACCTGACAGCGTTTTAACTACTTAGCAGATATGAAACAAACAGACAATCATTATATCAGTCAAAAATATCAAATTCCCAGTTGATGCTACAAAACCAACTTCATAAGAGGTTTTAAAAATAGGTTCTATTTGACTCAACATTCCATGATGTACACTAAGGCATTGTTGGCAGAATAGATGGATGCAGTTCATTGCATGATTCATAATTCACCAATACATTTCTTGGTAGTCCAAAAAATATTGCTATCAGGTTGTAAATCACAGCTGGCCTGGTACATTGTTTGCTGAGGCTGGGAATGTCAATACAATCAAACTAGGAAGGGCAATGATCACAAGTCAGTCATAACGTGGCTAATATGCTAGTGTATCTATTTATATAGCAAGCTAAAAACAAAGACCCTGCCTTTAGCTAGCTTCTAGGAGGACCTCATTGGAGAAGTTGGTGAGTGACTGACTTTTTCCCCCTCATATTGTTTTTCGGTTGCTACACAGCTAGAGAGCCAGGTGTCACTTGGTTAGCTAGCAAGAAATGTGAATCGCCTTGTTAGCTAGCTAGCTATGCTGCATGACTGTTATCCAGTTAACATATCTCTTGCGTTCGCAAATTAACTCTGGCTAGCTATCTACTCCAATGTCAGAGCACTCTTGTCTGAGTGTGTACATTTACGAACGTGCAAAACCCGTTAAATATGTCAGTAAATGCAAGCCAAAAAAGTTATAGTTTGTCTCGAATGCTCTAGATAACATGTAAACAGCCTAACCAGCTCTGCTAGGGCGAGTAAAATGGTTAGTGAGGTGTTCTCTCATTTGTGGCTGGAAGTAGCTAGCTAGCAAGCTAGCCAACTTTAGCCAGTTAGCTTGGGTGCTTGTTTGGGACAAGCATACATTGGCAGGCAAGCTGCAAAAGGACGAGCAGGCTATTCCCAATTGTTTACCAGTGCAATTTTGAAGGTCAACTAGCTGAAAAAGTTTGAGAGGGCTTATCTAATGTTCCTTCGTTAGATTTGACCTCATTTACTCTAATGTTCTTTGGTAGATTTTACCTCATCTTGCTCTTGCTAGCATTAGTTGTTGATCTTGTTGTTGTTGATGTGCATATAGAGAAAGATAGACTATCTTTTCATGGTTGTTTGAGCCGTAAAGTTCCCAAATATAAGAGGACTCTCGTGGTATTTAGCTACATACTTGCAGAAATCCATTGAAGTGTATTTTGTGGCTTTTGGCGAATGCGTTCAAATGATCTAACGTCGCGCTAGTGCAACTGCCTGTAAACACACAGTCCAGTTCAAAGTGAATGATGGCTGGCCCTACTGCCTGTAAGCACACAGTCCAGTTCAAAGTGAATGATGGCAGGTCCTACTGCCTGTAAACACACAGTCCAGTTCAAAGTGAACGATGGCAGGTCCTACTGCCTGTAAACACACAGTCCAGTTCAAAGTGAACGATGGCAGGTCCTACTGTCTGTAAACACACAGTCCAGTTCAAAGTGAACGATGGCAGGTCCTACTGCCTGTAAACACACAGTCCAGTTCAAAGTGAACGATGGCAGGTCCTACTGCCTGTAAACACACAGTCCAGTTCAAAGTGAATGATGGCAGGCCCTACTGCCTGTAAACACACAGTCCAGTTCAAAGTGAATGATGGCAGGCCCTACTGCCTGTAAGCACACAGTCCAGTTCAAAGTGAATGATGGCAGGCCCTACTGCCTGTAAGCACACAGTCCAGTTCAAAGTGAATGATGGCTGGCCCTACTGGCTGTAAGCACACAGTCCAGTTCAAAGTGAATGATGGCTGGCCCTACTGCCTGTAAGCACACAGTCCAGTTCAAAGTGAATGATGGCAGGCCCTACTGCCTGTAAACACACAGTCCAGTTCAAAGTGAATGATGGCAGGCCCTACTGCCTGTAAGCACACAGTCCAGTTCAAAGTGAATGATGGCTGGCCCTACTGCCTGTAAGCACACAGTCCAGTTCAAAGTGAATGATGGCAGGCCCTACTGCCTGTAAGCACACAGTCCAGTTCAAAGTGAATGATGGCAGGCCCTACTGCCTGTAAACACACAGTCCAGTTCAAAGTGAATGATGGCAGGCCCTACTGCCTGTAAACACACAGTCCAGTTCAAAGTGAATGATGGCAGGCCCTACTGCCTGTAAACACACAGTCCAGTTCAAAGTGAATGATGGCAGGCCCTACTGCCTGTAAACACACAGTCCAGTTCAAAGTGAAAGATGGCAGGTCCTACTGCCTGTAAACACACAGTCCAGTTCAAAGTGAATGATGGCAGGCCCTACTGCCTGTAAACACACAGTCCAGTTCAAAGTGAAAGATGGCAGGTCCTACTGCCTGTAAACACACAGTCCAGTTCAAAGTGAAAGATGGCAGGTCCTACTGCCTGTAAACACACAGTCCAGTTCAAAGTGAATGATGGCAGGCCCTACTGCCTGTAAACACACAGTCCAGTTCAAAGTGAAAGATGGCAGGTCCTACTGCCTGTAAACACACAGTCCAGTTCAAAGTGAAAGATGGCAGGCCCTTGTGGCAAATGGCTTGTTTGCATAACGAACTACTGTAGCTCTGATTGGCTATGGCGCACCGATGTGCATCGACTCAGCGTCTGGACAAGACAGTTGTTTTTATTCGGTTTTGTGTGCTCGCTTGTCAGAAAACCCCTCAAAAAGTGTCATATTCTTCCTGGGCGTGTATATGAACATATTTTAATAAGATTTAATCTTGCTAAAATGCTGTCAGTTCCACTTTGAGTAAGTAAGTAAGTAGGTAAGTACAAACTCCATCCATGAACAAAGAACTGTCCTTTTGTCAGAAAGAAGCCTACAATTCTACCCACCCGCTAAAGGTCCCGTGACAATGTGTGGGAACTTTCTGAATGGCTTAATGACGTTTGTCCTAACAGTTGTGTCTTTCCCGAGGTTGGACCCAGAGAACAGGGGAGCACAGTGGGACAGAACTCACAGCAGGCCCTCCTGGCCAAACAATAGAATTCACTGGGTTTATCAGGTCCACTGGCCCGGCCAAACAATAGACAACACAGAGTTTCTAAGCTCCTGTGGTTACTTGTTGACCATGTGATGTTGTTGCAGTCTGGATATATTCTGTCCCTTGTCACTTATTGTCTTTTCCAAGCAGACCATAACTGGGGAAAAACTCACGCTTTGTCCCGACATCACCTAGTTAGAGATCTGGAAGGTTTTGCGTGGCGCTTTCATCAGATTCCTTTAGTTCAGTGTTCCTCGGTGACAAAGCTCTTATGACAGCTCCCATCATAGAATCACAACAGTGCTCGGCTCTGATGGCCAAAAACACAGCGCTGCTGCTGAGAAGTAACACAAGTAGCTCTCCCATTGTCTACAAATATCTGGGAATTCGTTGCTAGAGTTTATTTTGTGATTGCTTGTTTTTAAACGCTTATGGGGGGAGTGGGGTAAGAGGACAAGAGGAGAGGAGGAGAGGAGAAGAGAGAAGTTGGGGAGAGATTTCATCTGTGCCACCAGAGAGCCAGACTCATCCACAGATCAGGAGTACAGTGCTTCAGCAGAGTGACAGTTTGATAGCCCTGGCTGAGGACTGTGGTGGATGGACTAACTAGAAAAGAAGAAACAATAGAACGGTTCAAAGCACAATAAATAAATATGTGTTATATGAGTCATATGAGGGTGGAAAAGAGTGAATGTCAGTGTGTGTGTGTGTGTGTGTGTGTGTGTGTGTGTGTGTGTGTGTGTGTGTGTGTGTGTGTGTGTGTGTGTGTGTGTGTGTGTGTGTGTGTGTGTGTGTGTGTGTGTGTGTGTGTGAGAGAGAGCATGCGTGTGCATGTGTGTGTGTACTTGGTCGTTCATGCATGTGTGTCAATAGAAGTGCTAGGTTATGGCCTCTCTTCTCAGCATTACTGTAATGTTGCCTAATATTGGCATTGTAGTGATGTGCCTGTGGGTTGAGTAGAGGGTGGAGTGAATTAGCTTGATGTTGTGTTTGGCCCAAAACAGACACTCAACTACAGTTGTTTCATGGAGACGTGGTACTGTATTAAATGATGTCTGTAAAACAAAGGGAAACGGTCTGAGGTGAACATTCATACCACTGGTATTCAAATTCGTATTTTTTATAGAAAACCCTACACACCATGGAGGATAAATATTAGCTTCGGAGAAACACGAACCGTGTTCAAATGATTCCGCTGAATCACAACTGGTTTTCAGCTACATTCATGGGCTTGACATTACTGTGTATGGCCAAACACTGAGAAGGGATCAATGACATTCGAATTGTGTCTGGGGTAAGATGAGAATGAAAATCCTAATCGTTAGCAGCGTTTTCCATTGGGTTGTCAAAATAACCCCTTCTCAGAGCTTGTTCTGTGTGTCTTATGAGCAGTGCAGAACCCTCCAGACTTCTTTTCATCTGTTGATTGGTTGGAATAAACAAAGAGTACAGCCTCTCCTAAAGATGTCAGGTTACACAAGAGGAAGAGGATGGAAGGTGGAAGGACATTGAATGTATAGGCTAAAGTCAAGATGTACACTGAATGTACAAAGCATTATGAACACCCGCTCTTTCCATGACAGGTGACCAGGGGAATCCAGGTGAAAACTATGATGTCAGTGTAGATGAAGGGGAGGACAAATGTCAAGGAAGGATTTCTAAGCCTTGAGTCAATTGAGGCATGGATTGTGTATGTGTGCCATACTTAATATTCTGTATACTCAGTGTATACTTTCTTTTATAATGGTGTAGAACCCAGTGTGTGCCTGTTGAGAGGCCCCTGTAGCAGTAGTTCCATACATTGGAAAGAGAAGGAAATGACTGCCCCTCTAAACTATGGTCTTGGGGTCAGAGGGGCCCTTTGAAATGACGCCCAGGGAGAACCGGGCCCAAAGCCAAAGGCTCCGAAGGCTCTGAAGGGACTAGGTAGTAAATAAAACACTAACGCCCAACATGAGTCAGTCAGAGAATATTTGTTTTTAGGAAAAGTGCACTTTTTCTATTTATCTCCCGCTATGCACGGAAATCCTGCGAGGCATTTGGATTTGAAAACCCCCACCCACCACTTCTTCTCCCACTGTAGCTAAGTTGCTTGACTGTCAAGTGCCATTCCTCCAATTATTTAAATTCTTCCATGTCTAGCTATGTGCTGTTTGGTTTCCCATGAATACACTGTTTAGTTTTGAAATATCGCTGCGGGGCCCATAATACGGCTCATCCCTCATTGTGTCGTCTGCTTTTGAAGTGTAATCTTGAACTTCTTGAAGTTTCTCTTCTTGAAATTTCAGTTTCAACTTTCCACAACAATTCCATCTGTCTTGCAGGCATGATACCAAAGGACGCGTCCCTACAACACGATTGAAAGGCTGAATTGAGATGAGAATAGATTAAATGGAAAAGAAACCATTATCCATCCATCATTTGTCCTATATCTGTATGCTGTAAGTGTAAGAACAAACAGGACCCAGCTAGCACATTTGATTCCTTGGAAGTTGTGGGAACGTACATTTTTGGTTTCCATTGGTTCTGGGAACAAAGTCAAAAGTTTCCTGAACGGCAAAACTGAACGTTCTTTAAACATTCTGTGAACGGAAGTGAACATTTTGCCTGTTCTGGGAACATATATTTTAGGTTGCAGGGAGGTTCTGAGAACGTTTTACTATTTGTTCCCTGAAAGTTTTCTTGGGAGGTTTTATTAACGTTCTGAGACTGGAAATTATAGGTTATTTGAAAGCAACTAAGGTCTCTATTCAATCCACATTGTGGAAGTTCAGCTTTACAGTGTGATTGCAATTTAAAAGCAATGTTCTACTTTAGCGGACTGCATTCACGGTAAACGCTGCATATGTCGTCTCAATGGGAAATGACCTTCACATTTCTATTGTGGAATCTGTAATGCTTCAGCTTTACAGATTGAATGGCTCTACGTTTTGAATGGCTCTATTCAATCTGTAAAGCTGAAGGGTTACAGATTGAATGGCTCTACGTTTTGAATGGCTCTATTCAATCTGTAAAGCTGAAGCGTTACAGATTCCGCAATAGAAATGTAAATAACGTTTTGAGAACATGTTTACAGACAGATTATTTCACTTATAATTCACTGTACCACAATTCCAGTGGGTCAGAGGTTTACATACACTAAGTTGACTGTGTCTTTAAACAGCTTGGAAAATTCCAGAAAATGATGGCTTTAGAAGCTTCTGATAGGCTAATTGACATCATTTGAGTCAATTGGAGGTGTACCTGTGGATGTATTTCAAGGCTTACATTCAAACTCAATGCCTCTTTCCTTGACATCATGGGAAAATCAAAAGAAATCAGCCAAGACCTCAGAATAAAATTGTAGACCTCCACAAGTCTGGTTCATCCTTGGGAGCAATTTCCAAACGCCTGAAGGTACCACATTCATCTGTACAAACAATAGTTCTTCTGGCCCAGTAGTTGTTGTATTACCTTTTCCAGTAAATTCCTCCGTTCCGGTTGTTTCACAGCTTTTGAGGAAATTTACGAAACAAATATTTGAACGGTGACTGAAGTCCTCCATCCCATTTAATATTTCAGAAAGCCCATAATGATGTTTTTGTTCATCCACGGTTTTCTGTAGCTTTCCTCGTGCGATGTTCTCCAGGGTTAAGCTGCTTTTGGCTTCCTTCACGCGTTTTCCCAGTTCAGTCATATCAGTTTAGTTTTTTTTAACATCATCAGATATTTTCTTCCTCTGATTGGCCAATTTCTCATTGCTAGTGCAAATTTCTGTTCGTAGTGTCTCTAAACTCACTTTAGTCGAGTCGTCAGCTGCTTGGTCCATGGTGCATTGTTTTGCTGTTTGTTTGACAAATAGAGACAATCTAGTATTTGCCAAATACGTTATTTTGCAAACTGCATGTTTCAGTTATTTCTTGACTTCAGAGTCGAGTTCTTTCCTATTTAAGAGGCATATTTTTAGTAAAGAAAGGAAATGCCAAACAGATCACCTTCACCTGACTACCTCACGGACACCATACCGGAAATCTCAGAGTTTTCTTGATCTAGACAGTCGTTATTTCTTAACATTCTGAGAACATGACTTTAAAGAAAACCATGAGGAAACGTAATGTTGAAGTACTGAAATTCCTAAGAAACAAATGGTTCTCAGAACATTATGCGCTAGCTGGGGAGTTCCCACACAACTCCTTCTGAGGCTGCACTTCAAACCAGGGAGCTGGAAGTAAGTAGACCTACAGCTCAGTCAATGTTCCGGAAAACCCTTCCAGCAGCAGATCAGTGTGCAGTGGGTCAGGAGGGAGTGGACAAGGTGTTAGGAGGGCTGGGGCTAGGGGCTGAGGGCCGGTCTGGGAAAGGATGTGAGGGGCCAGTGGATCAACTCAATGGAGAGACAGAAAGACATAGCACCATGCAGAGAAACATCTGGCCTAACTCTGAGTTGAACAAGACTCAATCAGCATGTGGTTGTAGAGACTGGACAGAGGCCCAGCACACTGTATAGAGAGACTGTTTCCATGTCTAATTGGGCTGAACTAATGGTTGTTATCTTAACCAAGCCCCCAGGAACTGTGAACTGGTGAAATAGAGGATTGGCTTATGACCAGGGATTGGGGAGTGAGAGTGGTCTGTCTGTCTCTAGTGGTCTCAATCAGGCACTAGGCCTTAGGCTATTCCTGAAGGAGGGGGTTGGACAGATGTCAATGTCACTTCAACTGGGTAACGATGTGAAGTCCCAAAGGGCAAGCCCACATCATCGATCGTCCATTAACTCGGACAAAGCAATGATTTGTGTGCAGTTTTCCCTGTGGATTGATATAGCTGGAAATCACAAAGTGCTCAAAAAATCATTTGATTTATTTTCACCCACTAGTTGTTCAAGCACGCATGCAGAATTCCATTTGATCAACCTTTCAGCCTTCAGCCTGTATCTGATATAGTGGGACTGTGTGAAAGATGCACACGTCAACAGTCCAATCTGGATGACTCTACTGTACTTAGTACCTGTTTGTACTCGGTTTGTACACCCTAATAAATCAAGATAAAGATTATCGCCCTAAATCTCTGCAAATGCTTTGCCTTATTCAGAGAGCGACAGAGCGAGAGAGAGTGGCCCTAAACAGAGAGTACACAGTGGCAGAATACCTGACCACTGTGACTGACCCAAAATTAAGGAAAGCTTTGACTATGTACAGACTCACTGAGCATAGCCTTGCTATTGAGAAAGGATGCCAAAGGCAGACCTGGCTCTCGAGAAGACAGGCTATGTGCACACTGCCCACAAAATGATCCATAAATAATTTGAAAACAAACCCAATTTTGATAAACTCTATATTCATTGGGTGAAATACCACAGCAGCAAGTGTGCCATCACAGCAGCACTATTTGTGACCTGTTGCCACAAGAAAAGGGCAACCAGTGAATAACAAACACCATTGTAAATAAAACCCATATTTATTTATTTATTTTCCCTTTTGTACTTTAACTATTTGCACATAATATGACATTTGAAATGTCTTCATTCTTTTGGAACTTTTGTGAGTAATGTTTACTGTTAATTTTTGTTTATTTAACTTTTATTTATTATCTATTTCACTTGCTTTGGCAAAGTTAACATATGTTTCCCATGCCAAGAAAGCCCTTTTGAATTGAAATTGAACTGAAGGAGATGGGGAGGGAGGGAGGGAGAGGAAACCTGAGGAATGGGTACAGGACAAGCAGAACCAAAACAAACAGGCTGATGTTTCCATTTGATAAGTGTGTGTCTTTCGCTTGTTAAGGTATTTACACTCCAATAGCATCCATGCACCCAGGGTCACATCTTTCCAAAACCTGACTATGTGACTGAGAAGGTCACTCTTGGGTCAGATCCCTCACAGAATACAGACATTGTTTCTGCGGAATTTGGGAATTTGTGTGTTTCCCACTTGTAAATGTCTATCACCCTTGCTGGTTTAAGGAGTTTAAAGGAGAGACATTGGTATTGTATGACTTGAATAACATACCAGTCGATAGGCTCAGATTGACTAGTGCATTAGTGTTTCTATTCTTTTTGTAGAAATGAAATGCATAGTGCGTTATGTGTGTTGAATGTTGTAACAACACAGAATAAAACAATTATCAAAAGTCCAACGATGGTAGGGACTGCCCATTACTGCTCATCACTTAACCATGTATTCACATTACTTGACTTTTTATTAAATATTTCAGTTGTTGTGTATTACATTTGTTTTATTTGATGACTTTATTATTTCATTGCAAGTCATCATCTCATGTATGTAGAGCTGCTGCCTGTGCTGTCTGACCAAATCACTATTTCAGTAGTTCTTCAAAGTACAGTGGGGCAAAAAAGTATTTAGTCAGCCACCAATTGTGCAAGTTCTCCCACTTAAAAAGATGAGAGAGGCCTGTAATTTTCATCATAGGTACACTTCAACTATGACAGACAAAATGAGAAAAAAAATCCAGAAAATTACATTGTAGGATTTTTTATGAATTTATTTGCAAATTATGGTGGAAAATAAGTATTTGGTCACCTACAAACAAGCAAGATTTCTGGCTCTCACAGACCTGTAACTTCTTCTTTAAGAGGCTCCTCTGTCCTCCACTCGTTACCTGTATTAATGGCACCTGTTTGAACTTGTTATCAGTATAAAAGACACCTGTCCACAACCTCAAACAGTCACACTCCAAACTCCACTATGGCCAAGACCAAAGAGCTGTCAAAGGACACCAGAAACAAAATTGTAGACCTGCACCAGGCTGGGAAGACTGAATCTGCAATAGGTAAGCAGCTTGGTTTGAAGAAATCAACTGTGGGAGCAATTATTAGGAAATGGAAGACATACAAAACCACTGATAATCTCCCTCGATCTGCTCTGCTCTACTCTACTCTGCTCTGCTCTACTCTACTCTACTCTACTCTGCTCTGCTCTGCTCTGCTCTGCTCTGGCAGGAGATGCATGTCTGTGGCACACGTTAACTACTGGGAGAGGGGAGCTCAGCTGAGTTGCTTGTCAGTGGGAGAGAGTCCTGTCTGTCCATCCGTCCATGTCATGGTACCACGTCCCACACAGCCAAACTCTAGAGGTGTTTGTTTTTTACCACTAACTGGTATTTATACTGAACAAAATATAAACGTAACATGCAACAATTTCAACAATTTTACTGAGTTACTGTTCATATAAGAAATCAGTCAATTGAAATAAATTCATTAGGCCCTAATCTATGGATTTCATATGACTGGGCAGGGGCACAGCCAATCAGAATGAGTTTTTCCCCACAAAAGGGCTTTATTACAGACAGAAATACTCCTCAGTTTCATCAGCTGTCCGGGTGGCTGGTCTCAGACGATCCCCAGGTGAAGAAGCCAGATGTGGAGGTCCTGGGCTAGCATGGTTACACGTGGTCTGCAGTTGTGAGGCCGGTTGGACATACTGCCAAATTCTCTAAAATGACATTGGAGGCGGCTTATTGTAGAGAAATTAACATTCAATTCTCTGGCAAAAGCTCTGGTGGACATTCCGGCAGTCAGCATGCCAATTGCCCGCTCCCTCAAACTTGATACATCTGTGGCATTGTGTTGTGTGCTAATTTTTAAGTGGCCTTTTATTATCCCCAGCACAAGGTGCACCTGTGTAATGATCATGCTGTTTAATCAGCTTCTCAATATGCCACACCTGTCAGGTGGATGGATTATCTTGGCAAAGAAAAAATGCTCACTAACAGGGATGTAACATTTGTGCAGAACATTTGAAAGAAATAAGCTTTTTGTGCATATGGAACATTTTACATTTTACATGTACATACACTTTACATGTTGCGTTTATATTTTTGTTAAGTACATAATACACACTTGTATGCACACCTGTGGCGATCTGTGCCGTTTAAGATGAGGGAAGACGCACATATTTTTTAATGAGCGTTGCCTTATTTCTATTACAGCGTATTGGATGACTGTCATTCATGTTCCATTCACCTAGTTCAATGTAACAGTGATGGGTTTAGGCTACTACATGATACTCACATTTCCCTTGCACCCATCATGAGGTTGCTACAACCTAGCCTATGAATGAAAGTTTACAACGTAGGTGCACACAGGTCGAGAGAAGAATTTGAGGTGCTTTGCACACTCTTATCTGCATCTAGCTGATCTAGGGTGTAATCATTAGTCTGACAGTTGCAAACAAGAGTTTCTATTGAACAAATTCAGGTATGTTTATCCCCATTTTGTTCCATTTGCTTCTGTTTAAGAAATGTTTTTCAACAGAATTGGTGGAATGAATACACCCCTGATCCAGGTGCACAACTTTGGTTTTAGAAGTGGGGGGGACATAACCTGACGCGGGGTCTGGAGGGTTCTCCCCATGATTTTTTGGGGGCATCTAAAGCTAATTTCCTGCATTTCTACACAATCCAATATGACTCATGGCCGTTCTAACCGTCTCTATTTAGAACAACAAAAAGTAAGCAAAAATGCCCCCAGTGTCACGATTGTCGTCGGGAGAAGGAGAGGAGGACCAAGGTGCAGCGTGGTCATATTTTTAATAAAACATCTGAACACTGAACAAAACAACAAAAACGACAAATGAACAGTCCTGTAAGGTGACGAAAAACACTAAACAGAAAATAATCACCCACCACTCAAAATGGGAAAACAGGCTACCTAAGTATAGCTCCCAATCAGAGACAACGATAGACAGCTGCCTCTGATTAGGAACCACACCAGGCCAAACACATAGAAACACAACAACATAGAAAAAAGAACATAGGGGGTACACATCACACCCTGGCCTAACCAAAATAGAGAATAAAAAGCCTCTCTATAGCCAGGGCGTGACACCCAGTCATCAAGCTAAATAAGGGATCATTGTTAAATATTTTTTAGTGATTGATAAGACTGAACTAGATCAGTCAATATTGTGTTGCACCTTTAACCAATAGCCTAACAAATCTAACAACTTTTTAAAAAAAACTAGTTTTGAATGTCTTTATTAACGGTACATCAACTGGTGAAAGCTAGCTAAGTTAATTTACAGTGCATTGCATCTTTCCCTTGATCCTAACTAGTCTCCCAGTCCCTGCCTCTGTAAAACATCCCCACAGCATAATGCTGCCACCACCACGCTTCACCGTAGGGCATTCAGGCCAAAGAGTTCAATTCTGGTTTCATCAGACCAGATAATCTTGTTTCTAATGGCCCGAGAGTCCTTGGCAAACTCCAAGCGGGCTGTCATGTGCCTTTTACTGAGGAGTGGCTTCCGTCTGGCCACTCTACCATAAAGGCCTGATTGGTGGAGTGCTGCAGGTTGTCCTTCTGGAAGTTTCTCCCATCTCCACAGAAGAACTAAGGATCTCTATCAGAGTAACTACCGGCTTCTTGGTCACCTCCCTGACCAAACTTCTTCAATTTAAGAATGATGGAAGCCACTGTTTTCTTGGGGACCTTCAATGCTGCAGAAGTATTTTGGTACCCTTCCCCAGATCTGTGCCCCAACACAATCTTGTCTCAGACATCATGGCTTGGTTTTTACTCTGATATGCACTGTCAACTGTGGGACCTTATATAGACAGGTGTGTGCCTTTCCAAATCATGTGCAATCAATTGAATTTACCACAGGTGGACTCCAACCAAGTTGTAGAAACAACTCAAGGATGATCAATGGAAACAGGTTGCACCTGAGCTCAATTTCGAGTCTCATAGCAAAGGGTCTGAATACTTATGTAAATACGGTATTTCTGTTTTTTTTATTTTGAATGCATTTGCAAAAATGTCTAAACCTGTTTTCGCATGGTCATTATGGGGTATTGTGTGTAGATTGATGAGGAACAAGTTTTCTTTAATAATTTTCAGAATAAGGCTGCATTTTAACTTCACTAGCATAGGGGGCAGCATTTTCACGTTTGGATGAAAAGCATACCCAAATTCAACTGCCAGCTACTCATTCCAGAATATAAAATATGCATATTATTAGTGGATTTGGATAGAAAACACTCTGAAGTTTCTAAAACTGTTTGAATCATGTCTGTGAGTCTAACAGAACTTATTTATCAGGCGAAACTCCGAGGACAAACCATTCAGATTTTTATTTTTTAGGTCACTCTCTTTTCAATGTGTTTTCATTGGGAATACAGATTTCTAATTGACCTTCTTGCAGTTCCTACCGCTTCCACTGGATGTCAACAGTCTTTAGAAATTGGTTGAGGTTTTGTCCTTTGTGTAATGAAGAAGTACGGCCATCTTGAACGAGGGTCACTGGAAGTGTCCTGTTAGTTAGAGGCGCGTGACCAGAAAGCTAGCTACAGTTTGTTTTAATCCTGTATTGAACACAGATCATCCCGTCTTCAATTTTATCGATTATTTACGTTAAAAAATACCTAAAGTTGTATTACAAAAGTAGTTTGAAATGTTTTGGCAAAGTTTACAGGTAACTTTTGAGATATTTTTTCACGTTTCACAAGTTGGAACCGGTGTTTTTCTGGATCAAACGCGCCAAATAAATGGACATTTTGGATATATATCGACGGAATTAATCGAACAAAAGGACCATTTGTGATGTTTATGGGACATATTGGAGTGCCAACAACAGAAGCTCGTCAAAGGTAAGGCATGAATTATATTTTTATTTCTGCGTTTTGTGTCACGCCTGCTGGGTTGAAATATGCTTCTCTCTCTTTGTTTACTATGGTGCTAACTCAGATAATAACATTGTTTGCTTTCGCCGAAAAGCCTATTTGAATTGTGACATGTTGGCTGGATTCACAACCAGTGTAGCTTTAATTTGGTATCTTTCCTGTGTGATTTAATGAAAGTTTGATTTTTATAGTAATTTATTTGAATTTGGCGCTCTGCATTTTCTCTGGCTTTTGACCAAGTGAGACAGTAGCGTCCCACCTAAACTCAGATTTTTGGATATAAATATGAACTTTACCGAACAAAACATACATGAAGTCCTATGAGTGTCATCTGATGAAGATCATCAAAGGTTAGTGATTAATTTTATCTCTATTTCTGCTTTTTGTTACTCCTCTCTTTGGCTGGAAAAATGGCTGTGTTTTTCTGTGGCTATGTACTGACAAAACATAATCGCAAGGTGTGCTTTCGCCGTAAATCCTTTTTGAAATCAGACATGTTGGCTGGATTCACAACAAGTGTAGCTTTAATTTGGTGTCTTTCATGTGTGATTTCATGAAAGTTAGATTTTTATAGTAATTTATTTGAATTTGGCGCTCTGCATTTTTACTGGCTTTTGGCCAAGTGGGATGTTAGCGTCCCACATATCCCAGAGAGGTTAACAAAATGTGGAAAAGTCAAGGGATCTGAATATTTTCTGAAAGCACTGTACTTCTGTTTAATTGGGACAAAAAGGCTAGAAAACATTTACATACTGTCACTTATGCAGGATCGACAGGTTCCCGCGCCTTAGCAGAGGTGACCGGTCCGCTCCTGATCCCTGGGAGTCCTGCGGTCGGAGTCCTGCGGCCAGAGCCGCATGTCGGGGAGTGGGTACTGTCACGTGTGCTCCCTCTCCGGCCTCTAGGTTACCAGGCTGCTCGTTAGTGCAAACACCTGTCACCAGCGTTACGCGCATAATGACACTCACCTGGACTCCATCACCTCCTTGATTACCTGCCCTTTATATGTCACTCCCTTTGGTTCCTTCCCCAGTCGTCATTGTTTATGTTTCTTGTCTGTGCGTTGTTCGTGTTTCTTGTTTTGTATTATGTTGCGTTTATTTATTAAAACACTCACTCCCTGAATTTGCTTTCCGACTCTCAGCGCACATCATTACACATACAAGCAACAGCTGTTAGATAGTTATATGAGGTGGCTATTATTACTAACAAACAGATAGCTACAGGCTTGAGCTGAACTGGCTGTGGTAGCTACAAGCTGGGTAATTCATTCACCTTAGTCAAGAGGGGATGAATCGTTAGCTAATGTATCATGTCAGTTACACTACTAGCTCAGCATTGGGAATAAACAGTAGTTTAGTTTATTTGAAGTTAAACAGCAGTTACCTTGCCAGCTACATCAGTCAACTAAAGAGTAGCCAGTTTCTGCTCTGCTTGCTTTTACAACTCGGAGAAAGAGGGAAACACGTACAGACTGACAGCAGTTGCCTCTGTTCAACTCCCCCGTGCTGGTCCAGCCAGCCTTTCAGAAGCTCCACAAAAACCTGTCGGTCCAAATGGAGCATCAGCCATATTGCTTTGCACCTATCCAGTCCCGGTCAGATCAGTAAACACCAAAGTGGCCCGAAATGGAGCCAGGTCGTACTCTCCTTGTGCAACTCCTCTAGATGGAATGCATCAGCCTGCATGGTATGAATCTCAGTCAGTGCATATTTACCACATGAGGACAAGCTCTCACCGCTGTAGCCAGTGGATTCATGACGCACGCGGCCCAATGTATTGGCGTACGCAGCCCAGTCTCTCCCCAACAACCAATAAATGCATCAGTCTGAGGCCCTGAGCAATGCTAAATACACAGCTAGTTAAAGGGGATAGGGCCCTACGTCATCCATGGCGTTAGTGTACATATTTCTGTATTGAGCACTGTCTGCTATGGTGTAAAAGTGATGGCCCAGTCGATGATATCGCTTTTATTGGTTGTTAGGATGTCTACTGTGATACACACTTATGTAAAGGCCAAGGGCAGGGAAAGAGTTGTGGTCCATGCGTTAAAGTCTATGGACCGTTTTACTGTATCAAATGTCAGCTGTAAAATTGAGTGACATCAAATTGAATTGCCTTTGTACAATTGTGTGCACAGACACACATGGCCAAACACATTTCCAATGAGATTCAACTTTTTTTCATGATTTTAGACATTCGCACAACATAAAATAGATGTTTTCACTCATTGTCATCTGCTACCAAAGAGTAGCAGCCATTTGGGAGAAACACGGTGGCCATTTTGTGCCAGAGGAATTCTCACCACACATCAGGGTGCAATATAACCAAACGTTTAGATAGAAATGTATTGGGTAGAACAGCTATGATTGTCAGTCAGGTAGATTAGGGTATTGTGTTAGCTCCATTTGCTCCATTTCTATCTGTTTGACCTTACAGAATACATGGGTGAGGGGTAGGCCAGTACACTTGAGCCAGTTTCCAGCTGGGGATGCTTAAAGTTCCATAGCAGTGTTTTCATGTGCAGTACTCTCCACTCCATCACATAATGTAAATACTAAAGCCCCTCATGGTGCCACTGGTGTGTGGACGTTGACGTGGGTAGAAGGCTATTTACGCACTCACTGTAGGAAAAAGGCCAATGATGCTAGATGGGCTTAGTGCTCTTCATGCACAGTTTAACCTAACCTGGATACAGCTGGCCTGGCCTGAGAAAATACATGCACACACGTACACACACACAGAAGCACGCACGCATGCACACACAAGCTTGCATGTGTGAGAGAGATAAACAGCGAACCGAGAAAGAGAGAGTGGGTCTGTGAGAAAGGAAAAGAGGGAGTTTAAAGCCAAATTCAGATCGGCACATGACGTGTCTGTCAAAATCTCTCTTGTGCCATGTTGACGTTTGGAAACATTGCCTGCAGCTCCTAGCTGATGCTCTCTGACTGCTGTAACATGTTAGTTCAGAGCCAGGCAGCACAATGTTTTCATTAAACCCACAACTGACGTTCGTGATGTCACCTCAGCTTTTACAGCGTCAGATTAACAAAGGGGATTTTAATGAACACAGAATGAGGGCTGTCGCCAGCAGAGGGTTGCTATAGGGATGACAATAGAGTAGACAAACATGGTTTGTGAGGAATATGAACCCAAGGTTTTGGAATTGATAGGCCTATAACGCTATGTGGTGGGTAAAGCAATGCCCATATTTGGAGCACCATTTTGGAAAATGAGTTCTCCACTCCTAAGGTCAACAGCTACAGAAATGCCTTTTTGTGTCTAAATATTTGCCCCAACAACCACATAGCAACCATTGCATCACCTTTTGGAGATTACACATGACCCAAGATTGTGAAATGTTTACTATCGCCATGGTCACCACCTGGCCCAGAACCCCCTGTAAGATCCCATGACCCTCAGTGTGTGTGCATACCGGGTATACTCAGAAGAACATTCTGCCCACAACTTCCTATTCCCACTACCAAACATCCATTTCCTGTTTTAAAGGTCATGCCAGATTCCCAAACGTTGACCTCCCAAGTCCCTACATTCCGCTTTAAAGGCTTGGTTTGACCCTCACGTTGAATAATGGGATGGCTTCAAGGGCTGAATTCAATCTGCTCTTAAATCAGTGGTGCCTGAGGATTGTTGTGCTGTGGTCCAGCTAAAGCGATCCTTTGACCTCCCAAATAATCCAAGCCAGAGTTAGTCATCAGTAGCACAGTCCCTAGTGAAGACCCCAGTGTGTTCTCCTGACCACTATGAGGGAAACGTGGGGATTCCTGGGGAAACGCTGCTTTAACGTGTCTCATACACACCCATAATCTCCCTAACACCTAATGAGCAGCCACAACATGTTCTGATGGTGTTTGAGTTTGTCAGTTGAACGCAGTTGTTCAACCTCAACATAGCATGTAGTGAAGAACATGCTTAAAGCTGGCAAAAGTGTTGATGATTGACAGCGAGGAAAAATATATTTTCTTGGAAAAAGACTCAGTGGTTTGCCATCGCAATGATCTTCATTTATAACAGAAATTGTTAGATTACAGGACTCACATTTCAAAACACTAAATCAATATAGGCCAAAATACTTGGGGGATACCTCCTAAAATATTTGATTTGCATAGGCTATACTAGCTATTTGAACTATATACACATTCAGAAACTGTTAATAACCTGCTCAATAAATGCATGCAGGAAAGTAGCCTACTCTGTTGTGAAGGACACATACTGCCACTGAGTGGCTATAATATGTAACCACAGGCAAACTTTTCACAGAGTAAACCTGGCTCTGACCAATCAGTTCCTTGGACCGAATCCTAACCTGGAACTGAAATGTGTAAGTAAAATGTTTGGATAAATCTCCCACTGACATCAAGACATGATTAATGCAAGTCAGAATTGTGTGGTGGACAGATCTCAAGTGAGGATTGGTCTCTGTGTTTATTAGAATGCCTTTATCAGTGTTTCCCAACTCCGGTCCTCCAGTACCCCCAACAGCACACATTTTTGTTGTAGACCCAGACAAAAACACCTGATTCAACTTGTCAAGGGCTTGATGAATAGTTAACAAGTAGAATCAGGTGTGCTTGTTCAGGGCCTCAACAACAATCTGTACTGTCGGGAGTACTGGAGGACTGGAGTTGGGAAACACTGATCTAGGGCGCGTTTGTACATTCACTCTTGCTATCTACTCAGAATTTCAGAGCACTCTTGTCTGAATGTGCCAAGCGCAGAATAATTGATGAATTTACTAACGCTCAACGCCTGTTGAATATGGCCGGTGTCAGTAAACATCGGCAAAAAAGCTTAATTCAATTGTTGCCAGCAGCACAGTTACAGTCACCAATGCTCTGGGTAACATGAAAACAGCCTAACCAGCTTTGCTAGGGGCAAGTAAAATGGTCAGAGTGAGGTGTTCTCTCATTTATGCCTGGAAGTAGCTAGCATGCTAGCTAACTTTAGCCAGTGAACCTGAGTGCTTGACTGCCGTTGTGTCAGAACGCTCTCGGATCAACCCTACCCCTCGGCCAGAGCGTCCAGTGTGCGCTCTAAACACTCCGAGAGCGAAACACTCAGAATTTATGAATGGACAATCTGACAACCTCTGAATTTAGGAACGCCCAGAGCGTACTCAGAGCGCTCTCTGGCACTATAGAGTGAATTTATGAACGCACACCTATATAGTCATAGCCATAAAGATCATACAATTCAAAACATAACGCTATGGTCATAAGCGATGTGTTACCATAGAGACACAGTTAAGATGACTACACACAATGAGTGATAAAATGAACGCTCAAACCACCATATGTTTTACTGTAACGGATTTGTATTGCTTTAATGTTTTTTTTTCTCCTCAGGAACAGGTAAGCCATGACAGTATAATGCAAATGAAGAAAAAAACACAAGACCCTTCTGTACATCCTAAGTAATACATTCACACACTCATTAAGTCCCATCTGTACACTGAACTCCTCCACACACCTCCACACAAAAACACATTCCATTTCCATTGGTTAACACTGACTGACAACCGCGGGGTCATGTAGCTTGAAATGTTGAGGACTTTAAAAAAAAAATAAACATACATGCAAATAAAGAATAAATAAGGAGAATAAATAAATCATGTTACTTTGAGAGGGCCACGGAGGGCCACAGAGGGTCACAGAGGGCCACGGTTTGGACATCGGGGTGATTATAGCTAGACATAGTAGCTCAAATAAAAGATATTTGAAGAATTGTAGACAACATTTTGCCTTCAACACTGATATTCACATGAAATGATATAAAGTAATTGTTTGCATCTCTGCATCTGTTGTATGGTTGTGGTATTCCATTGGTAAGTGCTTGGTATTTCTAAACGGGTTAACAATAGTCTCAACTCCATTCAGTTGCAATGGAGAGGACGAGAGAGAGAATAGGGAAGTTCATATATAATGGTGGTGTTAGTGGTATGTGGGTCTGCATATTTACTGGCAACAGAAGGAACATTTATGAATTAATTCGGCTTAGCAACACAATTTCCTTGGGAAAAAGCCAAACATGTAGACACCATAGAAGTTATGTGTTTGAATCTTTGGCAAATCATAATGTCGTTATGATGGGGTGCACATTGTTGTTTACATATTGCATTTAAGGTCGGCTTCTAAATTAAATGTCCTCATGCTTCCCTTATAAAAACAGATTTTTTTTTAAAGAACATTTCATATTTTCATAATATGGTAAATCCATATTCAAGAGCTGACCCTAAAACTGGCAACAACATTTGCCATGTAACTGATATTATTCGCTGTATTATGGCAGCGTTTAAGACAAACTTGAACATTATGTTGGTATACCACCCGGACGGTTTTGTCCATGCATTTTTCCTGTAAAAATCATATGCTTTCATCCCATACATGCCTAACCTCAATCTCTGAGAACGCGAAGAAGAAGAAACATGACGAGCTAGAACAAACATACATGTACTGAGTAATGTACACCATATATATCCAAAAGCCTTTCAAAATCTCCCGACTTTGAAATCATTAGCCAAAATAAGTATTTTTTTCTCAATCCTTAAGGTAATCTTCTTTATGTAGACTGTACAATATATGTATATATGAGTTATCATGGAGGAACAAAGCAACAAAAATAAATATTTTTTTTTAGCTATGTCACCTTTCAAAGTAGTATATCTATATACATTTGATATCAATATCGTTTTTCCTTAGCTTATGAAAGATGGGTGGGTGGTGTGTGTTTGAGAAGCAGGCATTTACACACAGTGTGACAACCTCTAGGTTTGTCTAAAGGTATGTAGATGCGATCTGGTGAGAGGATAAATTCCCTTTTGGTTAAAAATGAAAGACAACCTTGCTTGATACAGTGAAACCCTGCTGCAAGTTGGAACAAGAAAATAAAATAAATATCGCATCTCACCATCGAGTAACTACTTCAACAAAAGGCTGTCTACATGTTCTTTTTTCTTTTTAGGACTCTTTAGTAGAGTCCAAAAATGGTTTATAATATCATGCAGTCTCTAACAAGGCAAACAACCTCTGTTTTCTTGTCTTAGGGTTAAAGTCTTCATAGAACACAGCATAGAATGGCCGTTTTGGTGATGTTGAACGTAGCTTAGAGGGAGGGGGGTGCAGTTGGACTAAAACATGCAGGACAGTGCCTAGGGCCCAGGGCTCGGACCAGTCCCTGGCGTTTGTTTCCAGTGTGTTAAGTAGCAGTGTCTGTGAGCAGCCAGCAGGTGAGGATCAGTCTGAGTCAAGCAGGATTGAGTTCAAACGTGGATAATCGGCACCACCGTGTGGACAGGAGGAGTGACAGCAGTAGATTTACCAGCTACCTTTCCACAGGCCAGAGTAATCCATCTCCCACATCTGAAATCAATCAGTGCGCTCCAGGATCGACTGGTCAAGTCTGGACCTAACATTAGCAATGTGTTTTATGAGAAGGTTGATCTGCTCTGTGAAGTTGAGAACAGTTTATTTTTCTCGCTGTTGAGCCCTTTACAACATACAACAGGCCTGGGAAATGTCCACTCGAGGGTTCACAATTTACTTTAGTGGACCAAGCTTAAAGATCGAGCTAACATGCAAAATGTCTTCTTAAATATTCTTTAGTAAGAAGCCATTGAGGCAAACTATTTTTCTGAAGACAGAATAAAGTTCAAGAAGAAAGCATTCTTTCTGTTTTTGTCTGTTTCATTTCAACAGTCCCATTGTAAAAAAAGAACAACAAAAAAAGAGAACCTACAACGCCTTAAACTGACCATCTAATAATGACATACTTGTTCTGAGTGCTACCTTTGGTAAATCAATCCGAAAACCTGATAAATGTCAGTGTCCTTTTCTCCCACTGATACGTAGTTTAGCACGCAGCTTCTCCACTTGGACTTCCACAGTTACCCTGTGGAAGAAACCATCTTCCTCCACCAGCTCGAGCCACGTTGTCACTGTCACCACTCCAGCCACAACTTCCTCTGACGCCATCTTGGATTACCTCCAAGTCCTTCAAACATAAAATCTCGCAGAAGAAAACAAAGAGAACAGAAGAAAATAATGAAACACAATCCAAAATTAAGGGGAAAAAATGGAAGAACAAAAAAATGGCTGCCGGGGGTTGGTTGGTTTCATCGCCTCATGACTTTGGAGACGAAGTTGACGATGGCTGAAGCAGGCTGGTCGGGGTCCAACTCGGCAAACAGGTGGCTGACGTTGTCCGTTGTGCTTCCTTGTTTACGTGCCACGAAACCAAACAGTCTGAAGTTTCAAGAGAAATAAAAGCCTGGTTTGAATATGTAGGAGATGGTTCATGATTTGATGTAGTTATTTATAGGCCTATGTGGACCATGGGACTTATTTGTCCCATCTAGTTAATGACCTATTCTATGTATAATAGAGTGATTTGAGTTGTGAGACTTACTTTGCCGTTCCACCTCCTTCCTTGCTCCACCTGTGAAGGCGAGATGTGACAAATTAATTTTGGACGAACAATCAACAAATCTTCCCTATGTAGGCTACATTTGCACTATTTTCACTACTTTAGCACAGCAGAAAGATCTGGTCTCAAACACTTACTTCCTGTCCTGGGGGTCAATGTCACAGTAGGTGACAGTGTTGATTGGGTAGTGCCTTCGGAAGAAGACCCTAGGGCAGGAGAAAACTCAGAGTTAGTGTTGGAAATCTCAGAGTTTGTCACCAAGCTAGCTCAATTCAAGTAAAACAGTTTGACATACTAGTGTAGCACACAGAATCAATGATTGAATACCGACAGATTTCTATGGCTCTGACTGTGGGTGTAGGGTGCTCCTGTTTCCATGGTTACTACTCACTTCCTCTGGCTATCCGTGAGGGTGATGCCCTGGGACGACACTTTGAAGTGGACGGTTGTTGCCGTGGGCAACGGGTTGACGGCCACCGTTTCGCTGATTGCCTTGGCGACGGCCTGAGGACCGGTCAGAGACTCCATGTCCACAGAGCTGATGTAAAGAACATTGCATGCTGGGAGAGAACAAAAAAAATGGTGCATAATCAGTCAGTGTTGAAAATGAAGCAGTGAAGGAGTTCAACTACCAACAATTAGTGCAATCATTTAAACATGTTGTGGATAAGTGTTGAAAAACAGATCGAGGCAACAGCTGGCTGCATATTAGTGGCTCCATATCTTCCCTTTCTTCTCCGATCAGAATGCTCACTCCATGCATTTGTCGGTAGGTAGTGCCATGCTATCTCTACCAAAGAGAAAAGAACACACATCCAATCCAGAAGACAATGTTTCAAAGCTCACAACAGCTGCCCTGCATAAGACCTAAAGAACAGCGTTATAGAACGCTGTTGGTTGTGACAACTCGTTTGAGTGACAACCATGACAAGCAAAGATGTGACTAAGGCAGGCATGGCATGGTAGTGAGAGGGAAGCTTCTGTGGTGACCATGCAGAGCTGAAATATCAGTCTGGGGAGTGTGGGGACAAGGGGGTTAATAATGCCAAAATAGAACCCAAAAACACAGTGCAGTATTTACCATGGGCCTCCTCGGGGACTTGTTGCTGTGCTACTGCAACATAACAGGGTATCCGAGCATGAGAGGAGAAACAAAACCGCTGTAGTACATGAAAACTATGTATTTGTGTAACTGCATAGTAACTACATAGGTACTACAGTAGTAAAAGTAAAACAGAATTTGGCCGATTATTATTTGATTGTTGTTATATGTATCTACTGTTGTAATAGAAGGCTTGGAATGGATTGATGATCAAATGAAAGAGAATGGGCTGAATAATGCAGGGTGCAGTTTGTCCTCACCTGCTCCTTGTTTCACCAGCTCGGCCACTGTGTCAGTGGGAGTGTCCAGCTCCAGGACCTCCTCATTGGGATCTTTGCTGGGGATCATCAGCTTGCAGGGCAGGGCCAGAGGAGTCATCGAGTGTTGGTACACTAGGGCAGACAGACATCCTGCACACACACATGATTAGCAGGTGTACTTACTTGCTGGAGAGCTAATGAACGAGTTCTCTGTTGAATATGCATGTTTGGAACTCACCAAAGTAGGGTTCGTTGGGACAGCCCTTCAGACGCACGCCTTTGGGGCTCGTCTCAATCAGGAAGTGCCTCACCAGCTCGCTTGTGATGTCACCAACTGCCAAAAAACAAAACAGTAAACACATCCTTTAATCAAAGTTCTCTGATCGAAGGTCTGTTTTTGCGTTTTCACTCCTAATGATTAAGGTTGGGTTTCGGGTTAGGGTGATCTGATCCTAGACCTGCGACTAAGATTAAAGATCTACTGTACCTTTCTTGTTGGCCTGGGCGGTGGGAGGTGGGCAGGCCACCTTCATGGCCAGGCCGTAGGCCCCTCTGAAGGAGTGACTGTCCCTGATGACGAAGGCCCCTGGCTCCCTGTCTCTCAGCAGACTGATGGCCTGCTCTCTGGAGATGTCTGGCTTGTACCAGAACTTAGACGTGTCCTGGACAAACTTCACGTTCAGCCTGATGTCTGGACTCTGGTCTGTAGAAGTAGTGATAA